>NC_056736.1:781320049-781472549 GCF_019279795.1 Protopterus annectens | reverse complement strand
TTTTCTCCTTGTTCATCCTGGTGAGTGGGACATCAGTGTGCCTGACTATAGAGTCACCTATGACTAAAGTGTTAGGTACATTGTCTTGCCTTAGGGGCTGTTGCTGGGTGGCACACTGGTGTTGTGAGCTATGTGACACTTTGGTTGTGATTGGTGTTTGCTTACGTTTCAGCTTTGGAGGTCCTTGTTGCTTGGGCAGGTTACAGTTACGGGCCTCCACATATGTGGATTTAGTGTTGCTATGTGTGGGTGTTGGTGGTGTGGGTTTAGAAGGGCTATATGTTGCTTGAGTTGTAGTGCAGGTGTTAACCTTCTCTTGACTGTCTGGTACAGTTTTGGGTGGAGAGAACTTTGCTTCCAGTTTGGCTATGTAAGTGCATCTCTCACAGGTTGTAGTGTTGGGTGGTAGGAGGAGAGTGTTGTCTGTGTACATGAGACAATTGCTGCATTGTCCCAGTATGCCCAGATTCACCAGGTGGACAGGAGAAATCACCGGAAGCTGACCCTTGGACATGCCTGGTTTGGTGCTTTTTTTGTAAAGTACAGGAGCTGTTCTCCCTTACCATAGCAAGCTACTTTGCAATTTTAGGCTGTTTAGTGCCTATGATTAATTTCTCCTTATTAACAAGGAAAATTGAGTGCTTGTATCAGTTTAAGGCTTCCTAGTGCTATCCAGCAGGTTCTAGAGCAAGTGCTAGTTACAGGAATGCTTAAAGGTAAGATGAAAAAAAATAGTTTATCCTAAACACTGCAGTGTGCACTAGAGAAGTTAGATGTGAAAGTAGGTAACTTAAGTTTTGCCTGTCTAAAATGTTAAGTTTTAGTGGGCAGTCACTATTTTTAAAACAGCAATATAGATTGAAAGGGGGTGGTCACTTTTGTATTCTGGTACTATGGAATACAGTAGGATGGCCAATAAATTTAAATAGTTGAAGGGGAGTGATTTCACAAAATGATAATTTTGTGCTTACTCACACAAGCCAGTGAAAGCAGAGCGGAAATGAGATATATGGTCAAATTAACATAAGAGGCAGGCAGCTAGAAAGACAGTGGTATTTAAAGGACCACTACGGGCAAACAATGAAAAAACATATATTTTTTATCTTGCCATGATTTACTGCACTTCCTAAAGCTGTCTGCAGCAAAATAAGTGCTCATTCCTAATTTTATTTTTTTTACTCTTGTCTGTCCTCATGGGAGCAGACATTGTGATTCCTTTGGAAAGCTAAATATCTTTGAATGCACAGACTGTGAGAACAAATAGCCCTACCATTAGTTGTCAGACTAGACTTCCATTCACTTAGAATGGACCACCTGAAAAAAATGCCATGTTTGAGAGTCTGCAGCTCATGTGTCATTGACTGGTATGTGCTGAGTTTTACAAATGTTGTTCCTATTGATGTACTACACATTCTCCGAAAGAAACTTGCAAAAGTGTCAACAAATTACTGAGATAAAAAAGACTTTTCACAAGGAGCAGTTTTGCAAGTTTCAATTCCTGGCCAAGTTAATCCTCCCATCTCCCCTCCTTCAGTGGGCTACAGTCTTTCATTTCAGGCTTGGGTAGATTCAACTATTTTGTCAGCTTTGCATGACAATAGACATAAAAAAAAATCACAGCCTGGTGTGCCACTAAAACTGTTACCTTATATGTCTCTTCACTTCTGAATAGCATTTCCCCAGGAATACAAAAAAAAAAAAAAATCTTCACTTCTGAATAGCATTTCCCCAGGAATACAAAAAAAAAAAAAGCACACACATCAGTCCAGAGTTAGGGCCAATCTATCCATTTCTTATTGTGCACAGTAAAACATTTAGTTTATACTGCATTCTGGCTGCTGACATGGTTATCTTTACATAGTTCTCTTATAGCATAACCTGAACTTATGGTATTCAATGCCAAGCTTTACATCAGTTCTCAGTTTCTTAACAATGACCTCCCAAGCCTCTGATGTGACCCAGTACTTTGTCAATATACTGTAAATACATAGATTAATACAAATATTTGTGCACATATGACTCGTACAATAATACACACATACCATCATTAAAACAAGATAAATGCAATATAGATCATATCAATATAGTTATGATTTCTGGTTTATGACCCTGTTTGCCTATGGAAACTTCTTTCTGAATTTATGTTCAAGCGGTTGTATATTTGTTGTATATTATCTTGTTTAATTGTTTCTCAATATTCTACTTAAAACTCTGATTTTACTACTTTTATATTTTCTATGCTCTTTGTACAAAATAGCTATGTTTGTATAATTTATTTTTTATTATTTTTTATAATTGTTTACTATGTATCTGGAGCTTTTCTCCGCCAGCCTCCGCTGAAAACGGTCATCTTGAGTCCAATCGGACTAACCTGGTAAACAAATGGAAAATAAATAAAAAATAAAATATACTAAGAAAATCAATTAATATACCAAGAAAAATCCAAAACTTAAGAAAAAAAACACAGAAGGAAGGAAAATGTTTCCTTGATGCTGTCATGAAAATCCCACTCACTTATTCAGATATTGTGGGAAACCATATATATATATATATATATATATATATATATATATATATATATATATATATATTATAACATATATAATATGTTAGGCAAAACAACATACCCAACACACTAGTCATAGGTGACTCTATAGTCAGGCACACTGATGTCCCACTTACCAGGCTAAACAAGGAGAAGGTTACTGTCAGCTGCCTGTCAGGTGCCAGGATCTGCCACATAACCCATGCACTCAGGTCACTACACAACCAAGTACAAATATGACTCTGTCATTGTCCATGTTGCTGTGAATGACCTGAGACATGCCTCACTGGACTATATGAAAAGAGACATGGAAGAGCTCTCCGATCTTGTAGCCCAGGGAGGTATGACCCTAGCCCTGAGTAGCATTCTGCCATCGCCCAGAACGATACCGCAGTACAAGGACAAAATGATTGACTTCAACAATTGGCTAAGCTTCTGGTGTCATTCTAAGGGGATCCAGTATCTGTCTGCCTGGGACGACATGGTTGACAGACCATGATGCTTTGCCAGAGATGGCCTGCACCTGTCGCCTATGGAATTCCGGATACTGGCTAAGGCTCTTGCTGCCCCTGTAGTGCCTTTTTTAGACAGGTTTCAAATGTAACAGGAACAGGCAAGCAAAAACTGAGGGTAATGCTACTCAATGCTAGACGTCTAAATCTCAAAATGCACTCACTCAAGGCACTCCTTAAAATGGAGAACATCGATACCTGTGCAGTGACTGAGACCTGGTTCAAGGCTCCAAAGAGCACCCCTGCACTACCGGGCTATAACTCATACCACACTTTTCGGCCACGTAACCTGGACCGGAACACCAAAGGCGAAGGTGTGCCCATATTCATTAAGGATATCCACACCTCCAGGCTAGTTGCTCAGCATAATGCATCCAAGGTTATACAAGCGCAACTAACTCTGGGCAAAACTGCAATCCAAATTGTAGCTTGCTACAGATCCCCCATCATGCTCCACGATTTCCACTCCTCTTTTCTTGATATACTGGAAAATATTAGGGTTCAAACACCCTAATAATGGGCGATTTCAACTACCCCACCTTTAACTGGGAGAACTACTCATGTACCAACTCCTTCACCCAACACTTTCTGGAATTCATAAATTCCAGTGCCCTGGATCAACTTATCCACACCCAAACCAAGGGCAACAATATCCTAGACCTAGTCATTACCAACATGAATGACCGGTGTTCCACACCCAAAGTCAACTCCTTGTTGGTCAGATCTGACCATAAGCTAATCACCCTAGATATCCACATCCCGCCCCCACCCCACATTAAGGAAACCATGGTAAAAAATTATTCCATAGCCAACTTCATGCTTCTTAAGACAGAAGTGGTGAACTTCATGACACCCATGCAGACGGCCAATACAGTTATGACTGCTGAATCCTACACAAATGCACTCTATAAGCACTTAATAAAAGCATGGATCATGCTATCCCAAACAGAACCAAGAAGCTATCCTCCAAAAAAAGGAAGCCAGTCTGCTGGCCCCCTGCCATAAACAAACTGTACAACAGAAGGAAGAAACTGTTGCAAAAGAGAGTAAAATCCCATGAGTGGTGGAGCTCCCTGGTCAGCCTCAGTAAGATGCTGAGATCCCTTATAAGAGCATCCAAAGCTAGCTATGAAAATAAAATCGCCACTTATTCTAAGGACAACCATAAAGCATTCTATACCTATGTCAAGAGTCTCAATGGCAACACCCAGATCTGCTCTGAGTTACAGCACAACTGCATGAAAATTACAGAACCAACTAATATTGCCAACATTCTGGCAGATAGGTTCAGTGCTAACTTTACCACCCTCTCACACCCTAAAGGGCCCATATCTATACAGGAAGAATGCAGAGTCCCTGAAATCACAACTACACAGGTAAAAGCAGCACTCTCTAAAGCCAAAAACACAGCATCCATGGGACTGGACAACAGCCCAGGCTGTGGTTTACACGAACTTCAGAATGAACTGGCTCCCCACCTAATCACCATGTTCAATCATAGCCTCACATCAGGCTTTGTGCCCACTGAATGGCGCACAGCAACAGTTATCCCACTCCACAAAGGGGGAGCCACCACTGATCCTGGGAACTATCGTCCTATTAGCCTGATGAGCTTGGTCTGCAAGGCCATGGAACGTATAGGTTCATAAGTACTAGGCTATTGGCCCTGGGGCCTATACAAGCCCAGCCAAAAAGGTACCCTGGCTTTTTCCACCCAAGAAAATTATTTTCCTGTGCCACTGCCGAGCAGAGCCACAGAGGTGATCCCCGGGGTGAATTTCCTATTTCCCATCCAATCATCAAGATTTTTCTTGAAGAGTGCTAACGAAGAACTTTGTTTGATATAGATAGGTAGTTTATTCCAGAGTATGGGAAGTCTCTGGGACAGGAATCTATCCCACCGGCATGTTCTGTTTATTATGGTGACAAGGTTTAGGTCCCTAGAGCATTCAGCTCAGAGGGATTGGGATTTCTTTAAGTGGAGCATGTGCAAAAGCTCTGGGTTTGACATAGCTTTGTATGTTAGGCAGAGATCACCTCTGAGTAGGCGATATGCGATGGAGTAAAGCTGGAGTTTTTTGAGACGGTCTGCCTAGAGCATCTGTTTGAGGCCAGTGATCCTCTTTGTGAGGTATTTCTGTGGCCTTTCCAGTTGTTGTAGATGTCTTGTGAGGTACATGCCAAAAGGGGCATTGTACTCTATAATGGATCTAATGAGTGATGAGTAGAGGGGAACAATGACCTCTTTTTTTCTGGATGAGAAACCTTTTGTGATGAGGTGTGCCACGTAGAAGGATTTCCTGACTACTGTGGCAATGTGATTATCAAAGGAGAGAATACTGTCCACCTGTGTCCCAAGGTCTCTTATCACACTTTTGGTGTTAAGTATACTACCGCCTATGTTGTAGTTCATGGGTACAGAGTTTTTACCAAAGGGGATGACAATGCACTTTTTGGCATTGAGCTTGAGGCCATGGCTTACCAGGCATCTGTCTCAGTGAGGCCCATTTGTAGGATGTCCACATCATTAGGAGTTTCGATTATGGCTCCTAGTTTGCAGTCATCTGCAAACCGTTAATAAAGACCTTCTGTGTTAGCCTGTACTTCAGAGAAGTAGATACCAAACAGGAGAGGACCCAGGACTGAACCCTCTGGTACTCCACTTGTCACTGGTCTGAGGTCGAATTTGGAGTCTGCTACTTTCACAGTATGGGTTCTGTCAGTGAGCCAGTTGCCAACCCATCTTGTGACATAGGGATTTATACCTAGTTTAGTGAGTTTATCTATAATTCCAGAGTGGGGGATGGTGTTGAAAGCCTTGGCAAGATATAGATAGGCTGTGTGGACCACCTTACCCTTGTCTATGGCTTTGCTGACTGCTTCAAAGAAGTCTTTTAGGTTTAGGAGACATGATCTGCCTTTTACAAACCCGAACTGGGTGGAGTCCAGAGTTTGGAGATTACCAATGTCTTTGTTTATAAGTTCCATGATGATACGTTCTATGGCCTTGCAGACCAGGCTCATCAGGCTAATGGGGCGGTAGTTCCCAGGGTCCATTGTGGCTCCCCCCTTGTGGAGTGGGATAACCGTTGCTGTGCGCCATTCAGCAGGCACAAAGCCTGAGGTGAGGCTATGATTGAAAAAAAAAATAAACAGCCTCTGCAAGGCTCGAACCCAGGACCCTGCTCACCATAGCCAAAGTGATTTACTACTAAGCCCTGTCAGATATCATCATGGAACTCATAAACAAAGACATTGGTAACCTCCAAACTCTGGACCCCACCCAGTTCGGGTTTGTGAAAGGCAGATCATGCATCCTGAACTTAATCGACTTCTCTGAGGCAGTCGATTAGGTTAAGGTGGCTCACACAGCCTATCTTGACCTTGCCAAAGCTTTTTACACCATCCCCCATTCTGGAATTATAGCTAAACTCACTAAACTAGGTATAAAACCCTACGTCACAAGATGGGTTGCCAACTGACTCACTGACAGAACCCACACTGTAAAAGTTGCAGACTTCAAATCTGACATTAAACCAGTGACAAGTGGAGTATCACAGGGTTCAGTCCTGGGACCTCTCCTGTTTGGTATCTACTTCTCTGAAGTACAGGCTAACACAGAAGGCCTCTGGCTAATGAAGTTTGCAGATGACTGCAAACTAGGAGCCATAGTCAAATCCCCAATTGATGTGGACATCCTACAGAAGGGCCTCACTGAGACAGATGCCTGGTGTTGGAGCCATGGCCTCAAGCTCAATGCCAAAAAGTGCATTGTCATCCCCTTTGGTAAAAACTCTGTACCCATGAGATACATAGGTGGTAGTCTACTTAACACCAAATGTGTGATGAGACCTTGGGACCCAGGTGGACAGTAGTCTCGCCTTTGATAATCACATTGCCACAGTAGTCAGGAAGTCCTTCTACATGGCACACCTCATCACAAAAGGGTTCTCATCCAGGAAAAAAAGAGGTCATTGTTCCCCTTTACTTGACACTCATTAGACCCATTATAGAGTACAACGCCCCTTTTGAAATGTACCTCACAAGACATTTGCAGCAACTGGAAAGGCTGCAGAAGTACCTCACAAAGAGTATTACTGGCCTCAAACAGATGTCCTACACTGACCATCTAAAAAAACTCCAGCTTTACTCCATAGCATATCGCCTACTCTGAGTTGATTTCTGCCTAACATATAAAGCTATGTCAAACCCAGAGCTGTTGGACATGCTACACTTAAAGAAATCCCAATCCCTCTGAGCTACACGCTCTAGGGACCTAAACCTTGTCACCACAATAAACAGGACATGCTGGAGAGATAGATTCCTGTCCCAGAGACTTCCCATACTCTGGAACAAGCTACCCATCTATGTCAAGCAAAGTTCCTCATTAGCACTTTTCAAGAAAAATCTTTGAGTGGATGGGAGATAGGAAAATATACCCCGGGTATCACTTCTGTGGCTCTGCTCGACAGTGGCACAGGAAAATAACTTTCTTGGGTGGCATAAGCCAGGGAAACGTGTTGGCTAGGCTTACTTAGGCCCTTAGGCCGATAGCCTAGTACCTACCTATGAACCTATTAGACTAAATACAATAGTATGTAGCATTGAAATGTGCTGACATAAGGGTGACAGTTCATTATTTACCCATAAAGCAAATGTCAGGGTGGAAAAGTTCAAATAGTGGATAAAGAGGAGGAGGGGAAGAGAAGAAAGAGTGAGAAAAAGTATTTGTTAGAAGTAATAATTAAGGTAGATATGGGAGGCAGGAGAAAAAATGAGTAAAAGCAACATTACAAGTAAGAGAAATGAAACCAAGGAAAAGAAGAAATAACATGGACAACAAGATTTAGTGTGTGTGTGTGTGTGTGTGTGTGTGTGTGTGTGTGTGTGTGTGTGTGTGTGTGTGTGGTGTAAAAGAACTATAAAGCAAATCTGCACTGATACCTGCTTGCTGCCCTGCTGAGGGGGACACTTGTGCAAGTGCAGTGGACTGGCTCCAGTAGAAAGGGATGGCAGCATAACTCTCAACATTATAGAACAAGAAATCTGGAGAAAGCCATAAATAATAGGGGACAAAGGCCCAAAAATTGGACAATTTATAAATATTGCACTTACAAACTTAGAAAGTTGATAAACAGGTTTTGCATTAGAGTGAATTTTCTTAAGGATATGAAGTCTGAAAATCAAATGCCTGTCAACTTTCTGACTTCAGTGTTCAATGATTTGCCAGTGATTTGACAGAAAACTGCAATTTAATGAAAAACAGACAAAAAATCTGGTCTTTCTGCAAAAATCTGTACTGTTGAGAGATATGGATGGGAATCTTGAACCAACACCCATCAATCATTTTCATTTGTTTGCCAAAGCCATTACAGCAGTGTTTTGCAGAGAGGTAGGAAAAGCCTTAAATTTGACTGGTATGCTGTGTGGATGTGGGTAGCTGTGTTTGTGGAAGGTGTAGGTGTGCCTTTGTAAGTGTGGTGCGAATGTTATGGATTATGAAATGGAGAAATTAAGAGTAAAATTGTGGTCAGTGAAGTCCCTAGCAATTTCATCACTGCTTGATTCAGACATATACATTCCCCTGTGTTTGTCAGTACTATGTTTGAGTGCATTGTTTTGGAGTGTAGTTTCACTGCTACAACTGCTGCTACTCTTTCAATACAAGTATCTGCTTTGGAAGTTTTCTCCAGGAATCTGTTGCTGAGAGGATGAGAGACATGCTACAGGTATACAACTAAGGCAAACTAGATAAAGCAATAGTAAGAAAAAGTACTAGGTCACATCAGAGGCTTGGGATGTCATTGTTAAGAAACTGAGAACTGTTGTAAAATTTATCATTAAATACCATAAGTTCAGGTTATACTATAAGAGAATAACTATGTAAAGATAACCATGTCAGCAGACAAAATGCATTATAAGTTGAATATTTTACTGTGCACATTTTAAATGGATAGACTGGCCTAAACTTTTAAGCAAACTTCTTAGTTTAAGTTTGCTTAAAAGTTAAACTACAGGCTAATACACTCAAGTGTACTAGCTTTTGATAGCATTTAATCGAAAAGCAAAGCATTTATTGTGTTTTCTGTTCTGTCTGTGAAAACAAAACTTGAAAAAAAACAAAAAAAATTCTTCTCCTAACTTTCCTGGCTAGTTTGTTCCAGTGATCAGATTTTGCTGATCCCTGGGCTTTGTCTTGGTTCCTGTACTTCTCCATTTTTTTTGTTTGGTCTGGTGGAAGTTTCTTTACTCACCAGTGGGAGTGGGGAGTACTGAGCTGCCTGTTTGTCCTCAGAGGAGTGGTTTAAGACAGTAACTTGTAGTTCAGTGGCCATTTTGGGTCATTTCCTGCCTTTTCCAGCCGCCTGCTATAAAGCACGCTTTGGCAGGCTTTTCTGGCTGTAGAGAACTCAGCACAGCTCCTCGTGGTATCCAGCAGAGTTCCTAGAGCAGCAGAGGACAGAAAAAGCAACTTTCCAGATTTTAAGTATTTTTTCTTGCATTTTTCGACCATTTGTGTTATTTGATGACTGTTTCTGTCTATTTTATGGTGGTATTACCTGTTTTTCCTGTTTTTATAAGCTTTAATTGTTGGTTGCACTTCTTAGTTTAAGTTTGCTTAAAAGTTAAACTACAGGCTAATACACTCAAGTGTACTAGCTTTTGATAGCATTTAATCGAAAAGCAAAGCATTTATTGTGTTTTCTGTTCTGCCTGTGAAAAAAACTTGAAAAAAAACAAAAAAAAATATTCTTCTCCTAACTTTCCTGGCTAGTTTGTTCCAGTGATCAGATTTTGCTGATCCCTGGGCTTTGTCTTGGTTCCTGTACTTCTCCATTTTCTTTGTTTGGTCAGGGGGAAGTTTCTTTACTCACCAGTGGGAGTGGGGAGTACTGAGCTGCCTGTTTGTCCTCAGAGGAGTGGTTTAAGACAGTAACTTGTAGTTCAGTGGCCATTTTGGGTCATTTCCTGCCTTTTCCAGCCCCCTGCTATAAAGCACGCTTTAGCGTGCTTTAGCGCGGAGTTGCCACTAGAGCAGCATTGGGCAGCGCCGGTTTAACAAGGTTAAACTTTTTCTGGCTCCATAAAGTCTGTTCTTCATTTTTTCCCTTAGAACTGCTGTACTAGTAACCTAAACAGTATATCTCTTGACTAAAAAGCGCAGCACTTGTTCCTAAAAGTTTTTTTTTTTTTCTCAAAAAAAAAAAAAGCTCAGCACTTGTCACTTCTATATTATACAAAGTCCCTCACTTGCGAAACCCCCCCAGGAGTACCCACTTCCTTACTAAATCCTCTCTTATTCAGTCTCATACCTAACTTCTTAATTTTTCTAACATGTCGAAGGGCCAGATGCTGGCGTCCTCTCTTGCCCAGTTGGTGAATCTGGGAATATTGAGGCAATGTTACAATTGCCTCATGTGCACAGACAACCCTCTCCTCCTCCCACATAACACAAATACTTGCGAGAGATGCAGCTATTTAGCAAAACTGGAGGCTGAGCTCTCTCAACTCAGGACTGGCAAGACCAGACAGGAGGAGAAGGCAACTACACACACCACAAAACCAGCCTCACATAATGCTACCACACCACTGAACCAAACACATAAACACACAAAGACATACTCGGAGGCTCTGAGTAAAAATTTACCTAAACAGCAGAGGCCTCCAAAGCAGACACCCAAACAACTGCTACCTCAAGACACCCCAGAAGCAACACATAAACCACAAAATCAGTGTGCAAAGCAGTCACAGCCCTTAAGGCCAAATGCAACACCAAACATACTTGTCATAGGTGACTCCATAGTCAGACACACTGACGTCCCACTCACCAGGCTGAACAAGGAGAGGGTCACAGTAAGCTGCCTATTCGGCGCTAGAATCCGCCACATAACACAAGCACTCAGGTCACTCTATGGCAAGTACAAATATGACACAGTTATTGTCCATGCTGGTGTGAATGACCTGAGACGTACCTCCCTGGACTACATGAAAAGAGACACAGAGGAGCTCTCTGATTATGTAGCCCAGACAGGTATGACCCTGACCCTGAGCAGTATCCTTCCTTCACCAAGAATGATGCCACAATATAGAGACAAGATGATCAGCTTTAACAATTGGCTTAATGTCTGGTGTCATTCAAAGGGGATCCAGTGTCTGTCTGCCTGGGATGACATGCTTGACAAGCCACGCTGCTTCGCAAGGGATGGCTTGCACCTGTCACCCCTGGGATTCCGGATATTGGCTAAGGCTCTTGCCACCCCCATAGTGCCTTTTTAGGCAAGGCTCAAATTCTAAACCTACCACCCTAGAAAACAAAAATGGGAAGAAACTGAGGGTAATGCTGCTCAATGCCAGAAGTCTAAATCTCAAAATGCACGCACTCGAGGCCCTTCTCAGTATGGAGAACATCGATGTCTGTGCTGTAACTGAAACCTGGTTCAAGGCTCCTGAGAGCACCCTGGCACTATTAGGTTTTACCTCATATCATGCATTCCGGCCCCAAAACCCGGACCACACCACAAAAGGAGGGGGTGTATCCATATTCATAAAGGATACCCACACCTCCAGGTTGGTAGCAACGCACAAGCTTGAAACCATCCAGGTGCAACTAACCATAGGCAAAACTGCTCTACAAATGGTAGCATGCTACAGGCCACCCTCTCAAACTCAGGAACCCCACACAGCCTTCCTGAAGACACTGGAGGGTATAAATGTATCTCCAAACACCATCATATTGGGTGACTTCAACTACCCGAATATAGACTGGGAACATTACTCAAGCCCTAACTTTCTAGCCCAACAGTTCCTGGAGTTCATAAATTCAAATGCCATGGAACAGCTAGTCACTGTTCCCATGAGAGGAGAAAATATGCTAGATCTCATTATCACAAACATGGGGACAAAATGCTCCACACGGAAGTATATCCCTCATTGGTGAGATCTGATCATAAACTAATCTCACTGGAAATCCACATCCCGCCCCACCCCAAACAAAAAGACCACAGTGAAGAACTTCTCTAAAGCAAACTTCACACTACTCAAGACTGGTGTGGTATCCTTCAAGGCCCCTGAGGCAGTGGTAACCACAACCAAGCTGTGGAAGCCCTTAAAAATGTCTTCTATGAACACCTCCAGGACTGCATGGATCAGGCAATCCCAAATAAAACCAAGACTCTTTCCACAAAGGGCAAACATCCAGTCTGGTGGACCCCAGCCATTAACAAACTTTACAATAAGAGGAGAAAGCTATTACATGATAGAACAAAATCCATAAAAGGGAAGTCACCCTGATCATTATTAGTAAAAATATGAGCACTCATAAAATCAACTAAGGCCAATTTTGAGAGAAAAATTGCCATGGATTCAAAGGACAATCATAAGGCCTTTTTCAGCTATGTTAGGAACCTGGGTGGAAACTCCCAGATATGTTTAGAATTAGTCCAAAATGATACAAAAATCACTGAACCCACAGACATTGCCAACATACTGGCAGACAGGTTCAGTGCAAACTTCACCCCCCTCTCCCCCCCTAAAGGAGAGATAACTATCCCAGTGGAGTGTAGCCTCCCAGACATCTCAAATGCGCAGGTGAAAGCTGCTCTCTCTAAAGCTAAAAACACAGCATCAATGGGACCGGATGGTGTCCCCGGCTGTGTGCTACATGAGCTAAATGAGGAATTAAACCCGCACATAAGGCAGCTGTTTAATCTCAGCCTTACCACAGGATACATGCCCAAGGAGTGGCGTATGGCAACTGTGGTCCCACTCCACAAAGGCGGTGCCTCTACGGACCCTGGTAATTACCGCCCCATAAGCTTAACAAGTCTAGTCTGCAAAGCTATGGAGAGGATCATAATGGAGCTCATAAAGAAAGATATAGGGGACTTGCAGACATTGGACCCGACCCAGTTTGGCCGTCAAGGGCAGATCATGCCTTTTGAACTTGGTCGACTTCTTCGAAACAGTCACCAAGGCCATTGATGAGGGAAAGGCAGTCCATACAGCCTACCTTGACCTTGCAAAGGCTTTCGACACAATACCCCACTTGGGTATTGTAGAAAAACTTACCAGCTTAAATGTAAACCCATATGTCACAAGATGGGTTGCAAACTGGCTTAAGGACAGAACCCACAGGGTTAGAGTTGCTGGCGCTATGTCAGACTCCAAGCCGGTCACAAGTGGTGTCCCACAGGGCTCGGTCCTTGGCCCCCTATTGTTCGGCATCTACTTCTCAGAAGTACAGGCCAAGATGGGAGGACTTTGGCTGACAAAGTTTGCTGGCGACTGCAAACTGGGCCATAGTGGAAAGTGCATCGGACATGGATATCCTTCAGAAGGGACTCATGGAAACAGATAGCTGGTGCCAGAGCCATGGCCTGAAGTTAAATGCCAAAAAATGTATAGTCATACCCTTCAGGAAAAACAAGGTAACCCCAAGCTACCATATAGGTGGCAATTCACTAAGCACAGAAGAGGTTATCAGGGACCTGGGGACCCAGGTTGACAGTGGCCTTTCTTTTGACACTCACATTGCTAAAGTGGTTAGAAAGACCTTCTACATTGCCCACCTGATCATGAAGGGATTCACATCCAGATCTAGTGAGGTCATTGTTCCCCTGTACTCTTCACTTATCAGACCAATGATCGAGTACAATGCCCCATTCGGGATGTATCTCACCCGACATCTGCAGCAATTGGAGAGACCCCAAAAGTTCCTCACCAAAAGGATAAAGGGACTCCAAAATCTGTCATATGCTGCCAGATTGAAGAAACTCCAGCTCTATTCAGTCGCATACTGTCTGCTCAGAGGTGACATGTGCCTGACATACAAGGCCATATCCAACCCGGAATTGATGGACATGCTCCACCTCAAAAAATCTAAATCCACCAAAACCACTAGAGCAAGTGACTTAAACCTTAGCACGGATATAAATAGGACGTGCTGGAGGGATAGATTTATCACTCAGAGACTCCCTATGCTGTGGAATAAAATCCCGGTCCATGTGAGGCAGAGCACCTCGCTGGCTCTGTTCAAGAGAAATCTTGACCTGTGGATGGGAGATCGTAGGTTTACCCCAGGAATCATCTCTGTGTCACTGCTGGACAGAGGCACAACAAACTAATGGGCACAGTATTTTTTCATATAAGGGGTGGCGTAAGCCACAAAACTTTAGGCTAGGCTTATAAATGCCTTAGGGCAGATAGCCTAGTATAAACCTATGAACCTATGAACCTATAAACTCTGGACTGAAGCGTTTGCTTTTTTTTTTTTTTTCTATTCCTGGGAAATGCTATTCAGAAGTGAAGAGGCATAGAGACATACAAAGGAGCAGATTTAGTTGGCACACCAGGCTGTGATTTTTTTTTTATGTCTATTGTCATGCAAAGCTGACTAAATAGTTGAATCTAGTAAAGCTGGAAATGTGAGACTGTAGCCCACTGAAGGAGGGGAGATGGGAGGAGTAACCTGGCCAGGAACTGAAACTTGCAAAACTGCTCCTTGTGAAAAGTCTTTTTTATCTCAGTAATTTGTTGACACTTTTGCAAGTTTCTTTCAGAGAATGTGTAGTACATCAGTTGTAAAACTCCACGCATACCAGTCAATGACACAGGAGCTGCAGACTCTCAAACTTGGCAGTTTTTTTCAGGTGTTCCATTCTAAGTGAATGGAAGTCTAGTCTGACAACAAATGGTAGGGCTATTTGTTCTCAGTCTGTGCATTATGGGACAGATTTAGCTTTCCAAAGGAATCATGTCCCATGAGGGCAGACAAGAGTAAAAACAAAATAAAATTAGGAATGAGTACTTATTTTGCTGCAGGCAGCTTTGGGAGGTGTAGTAAATCATGGCAAGATAAAAAATATAGGTTTTCTTCATCATTTGCCCATAGTGGTCCTTTAAGAACAGAATAGTAGCAGGGTGGGCACGTGAATTTCTGCCTGACTCACAAGAGACAGAGCTGTGGTCTCTTTTGAAGTTTTAATATGCAGTTAAAAGCAGACTACAAGTAGAACACAAGGTAAAGAAAACAAATCACACTATTCAAAATATAAAAAGGCAATAAAGTAATACAAAATACAACAAATAAAAAGCAAACTAACCTTTCCTTCACATCAAAGTGTAGCAGAGTCTGAGTGAGCCTTTCCTAGTGAAGCTCTGAAATGTTTTATTTTACCCCTTAAATAGAAGGTTTAATTACTAGCTCCACCCCCTCAGTTCACAAATGATTAACCTTAAGTGACCTATTCTATCTTATGTATGAGTCCTTAATTGATCAGTTCTAATTTCTGCCTGACTCACAAGAGACAGAGCTGTGGTCTCTTTTGAAGTTTTAATATGCAATTAAAAGCAGACTACAAGTAGAACACAAGGTAAAGAAAACAAATCACAATATTCAAAATATAGCCATAGGTTATAATGACTAGTAGGAAGAAAGATGATAATCTAGGAGACTCTGGAGAATGTTCACAGCAAAGCCTGCATTAAACCTGGATAAAGAATCTACCTTGCGGTGCTTTGTAAAAATACGTACAGTAGACCAAGTTACTGGTTCTGGAATACTTCTAGAGGCGCCCCTTTCCAAAAAGCCCCTAATGAAACAAAACCCCCTGGTAGAGTGTGATTTGACCCTATCTTGTATTGATTTGTTGTTGTGCTGGGTATAATAAAAGGAGATATCATATGACAGCCATTCTAAGTCTACTTTTACACATTTTGTACCTTTTTGTACTTTAAAAGTCATCAGAGTTTCTGTAGTTTTTTTGGTTCTATCAGGATAATATCTGAGTTGTTTTTGGGCATTGAGATTATGAAGAATCCTTTCTTCTTTTAGTTTCTGGAAAGAATCAGGGAGATGGATAGCTTGGCCCAAAGTAAACTCAGATACCACTTCAGCCATAAAAGAAGGATTTATTCTCAAGGAATCCCTGTCTTTCTGGAAAATGAGATAAGGTTGAACCACCATAAGGGCTTGTAACTCACATACTCTTCTTATAGAAGTCAGAGCAAATACAAAAACTGTTTTCCATGTTACGAACCTCAAATCAGTCTAGCTCAAATAGAACCACGTTTTTTCTAGGTGGAAGGACATGAAGAACCCCTTTCAAAAATATTTTAACATGGGAATGTATTGAAATGTGATGATCTATGGACTGATGTCCTACAATGGCTGACAAATTAATCTTGATACAGGGTAAGAAAAAACCAGAGGATAATAATTCACATACATTTTGCAGAACCAGTCCTTGTTCTTATCTTGGCACCGAGTCGAATATCTTTTCCATTTATTAATATATGATTACCTAGTAGCTGTCTTTTTGCTTCCATTAATACACATTGCATGTCCTCAGAGAATAGGTGCCTAAAAGGTATCAAAATTCTATTATCCATGTAATTAGTTGAAGTTGTTTTATGTTGGAGTGCCTCAGATAACCCCTGCCTTGTGTGAGTAGTTCAAGTATGTGAGGCAACTTGCGATAATTGCCATTGGCCATTTTCAAAAGGAAGGAGAACCACTGCTTCTTGGGCAAGAAGGAAATTACCATATTTGAAGAGTTCTATTGAATCTACAGACTGACCCTGGATATCAGTGGAAAGGGTGGAATGGCATACAGGAACATTCCTGTCCAAGGACATGAAAATACATCTATTTTCCAGGGCTACTTGCAAGGAAGCCTGAAACAGAATTTTGCCAGTTGCTTTTTGGGAATGGAGGCAAAAATAAATACCTGAGGAGTTCCCTACAACTGGTTCAAGTTAATGAAGACCACCACAATATTTTACTCTGAAAGAATGTAGGAAGCCTATAGAGCAAGGCTGTGCTAAATTGCTATATCCGAGGCTACCATATATAATCTGCACAGTAGGATTTGACCCCCCTTCCCTTTGTTTATGTATCACATTACTGTAGTGTTGTCTGTATCCACTTATAATGGCCCAGAGGATCACAGATGAAGGAGAGAGTTGAGAGCATTTTTCACTGCCAACATCTCTTTGATGTTTATATATTTTGGTTTGTCTTTTTTGTTCCACAGGCCCTGCACTTTTAGTCCCATAGACACTGCACCTCAAAGAAAGTCTGAGGTAGCCATACTTACAGACTGAGCTGCAGCTGGAAGAGAAAGTGGGAGACATGGATTCAGGTAAAACTGATCTCTCCTCCAAAGAAGTTCCCTTTTTACAAATCCCAAAACTGGAATCTGGAAAGCCAAGGTATGTTGATGTTGAGACCATACAGATGTTAGGTACCATTGAATCTTTTCCATGTATAGTCTAGATAAAGAAATTATGAGACTCATGGATACCATGAATTCTAATAGCCTGATAAATTCACTTGCTGAAGTCTTGGAATGAATAGAAAAACTCAGTAATAGATCTAGGTATAGATCTATGTTTTCCTGTGGAAGAAAATCTATTTGAATTGAGGCATCTAACAGCACAGGAAAACATTCATATGAGGAGTCAAACAAGACTTTTGAATGTTCACCTGTATCTGTAGTCTGAGTAGGAGATGTCTTACCCAGGTAAGATATTCCTTACACTTTGCAAAAGACTCGGCAAAGATAAGCAAGTTGTCTAAATAAGGCAAAATGGGAATACCTTGCAGTATGCAATAGGCTATCACTGGAACTAGTCACTTTGCAAACACTTTTGGAGCACTGGATAACTCAAAGGGCAATGCAGAGAACTTAAAGTGCAGTCCAGACACAGAAAACAATAAAAATCATTTGAATTTAGAGTTATGAAAAAACTGAAAGGGGGCATCATTGTAACAGGTAATGAAAGGATAGCATGTTGAACTTTGGGATTTTCATAATCTGAAAGGAAAGATCTAAGACTGGTCTCCATGTGGCTTCTTTATTTAGTACCAGAAACATTCTTGAATAGAAACCTTTCCCTGTCAGAG
Organism: Protopterus annectens; assembly: GCF_019279795.1. Taxonomy (NCBI): domain Eukaryota; kingdom Metazoa; phylum Chordata; order Ceratodontiformes; family Protopteridae; genus Protopterus; species Protopterus annectens. The sequence goes on along the minus strand of NC_056736.1, from coordinate 781,454,587 downwards.
AAAGTAGGACAGCTTCTACTACCTCCACAGTCAACACATGCCAAATGAAAAGGAGGGAAAAAGATCTGGTGGATGAGGAGTAATGGGCTCCCACTGTCATCTTTACCCCTGCTGGATTGCTCTCGAAACCCCATTGTCTGAGATTATCTATTGCTAACGACAGAAATGGAGGCAATATAGGTTTGGCAGGGAGGGTAGGTTCCTATTTGTAGACTGTCATTTAGACTTGTTGGACTGTCCTTTTTTTTCTGGGCAGTTCCTCCTTTCTTTTTGGAGCCTCCTTGCCGTTTTCGTTTTTCTTTTTTTTTGAATGAGTTGTTGCCGGAAGTTTGCTGTCTATTCTTATTTTGCTTTTCATAAAATGGTGCTGAGGTAGGAGTAAAACTTTTAACAAACTTGGAGAAAGAAGAGTGCAAAATCTGAGTCACCCCTTGAATCAGTTTCCTCTCTCATCAAACATTTTCCGGACATCAGCAGCAGATGGTTCAGAAACAACCTCCCAACTCAAAGGATAATTTAAAATTTCAACTTTAACATTCTCTTCTAATGTTTGAGCATATAGCCAGGTAAACCTTCTCATAACAGTCCCAGTAGCAGCTGCTTTGGAAGAGGCATCGGCTGACTCAAGAGTCTACTTTCAAAGAGTGTTTCATGACTTGAGATGCAGAAGTAATAAGTGAATTCATAGAAGATTCTTTCTCAGAAGGGGAAAAAGTTGCTGTAATATTCCTCATATTCTCAAAAATCACAAGCAAAAGCATTATCATATGCGCTTGACAATTAAGCTTTGACCTCTTAATTCAGACTTCCGTTTTCCTCAGCCATCCCTCCCAGATAACTGAAGCGGTTAACTTGTTCCACAATTTTCTCTTCTATCTCAGGTCTCAGCATTTTTTGATTTCCCCCATTTTCTGCCATTACATCTGTCTTATCTGTACTCATTTAATCCCATGTGCCTTTAGTTTTGCATTCTATTCCTCTGTCCTTTGCTGAAGTTCTTGCACAAAGTCTGAGTGTAATGCAACATTGTCTGTATACATTAGCTTTGTTAATCTGTCCGCACTGACCCATTTGCTAATGTAGTCCATCACCAGTATGAACAGCAGTGGGCTCAGAGCTGAATCTTCATGCACACTCACTCCCACTGGAACACCACTATGAGTCCAAAAGCTGTTCATACTTGAGACATTGGGCCTTGTAGATAGCCTGCATTAATTCTAGCAACAATTCTGGGACTTTGAACCATCACAGGACTCCGCAAATCATCTTTTTTTGACACCTTGTCATATTCTTTCTTTAAGTCTAGGAATGCCCAGTTGGACTCTTTCCTCATCTCTAGCTTCTTCTCGACTATCTGTCTCATTACAAACATCAGGTCTGTTGTGATACATCTTGATCTGAATCCAAACTGCTCATGTTCCATCTTATTGTCTACTACTCTGTATATTCATTTATTAATCACCCTCTCCAGAACTTTTATGCAGTGTGACAGGTGTTTCATACCTACGTACTATCCTCACTTGTGGATCTGCCCCTTGCTCTTGTACACTGGCACATAGCATATGTATTCTATGGTCATCTGGGATACGCCTTTCTCTCCATACTGCTGTGAGTACCCTCAGGAGCCATTTATCCCGTCTCACCCATCTTACAGTCTATCATTTTCACTATAGCATCTCTTCTCTAACTCCTAACATGTCGCTACTTTAACTGATGCAGATATTGAATATAGTGGTTTCTGTTGACTACCTTCTTAAATCATTTTTTATTGTGTATTAGCTATTTCTTTGTTTTTAGCCTGCTCTTTTATTGTATAACTTATTTTTGTTTTTTCCCATTCAACATGTGTTCCCATTCTGGGCTTAGACTGAAACTGTTCCAAGAGGGTCAGTGGTCTACAGCAGTTAATAAATTGTATATATGTATAAACAAACAAATGAATAAACGACTGAATAAAATTAAATAAATAAATAAATAAATGTCTGCTGTGACCTCATCTGAGTCTGCTGCTTCCTCTGACTACATTTTTCTTAGTGCTGCTCTTACCTCTTTCAGGGTGGGCCCCTCTTCTTCTTTCATTCTAGGGCTGTGAATGGGGCAGTACAGCTTCTGTATGGTTTTCTTTATTCACTAACTGCTGTTAGTACTCCTTGATGTCCTGTGGGCTGATGAGTGGATTGTTATTGGCATCCTTTATGAAGGACATCTGACTATCTTCTTTATCTTTTTGTCTTTGCCTTGCAACCTGATAGTGTTTCTTTGTGCCATGTACGGAGTCACTTTCCAGAAGCAGTTGAAGTTTCTCTGATGCCTTGTTCTTGCTATTGCATCTCCTCTCTTAGCCTCTTTGTTAGCCAACCAGTATCCCTTCTTAGCCTGGTCTGTCTTTTCTATATCCCGCTTTTTCATTCACTACTTGTTTCTTTTTTTTTAATGACTTCTTGGACTACATTCCAACACCAGCTTTCTTTATGTACCTTATTTCCATATCTGGCTTGGCCTCATACGTGTTCTATAGTCCTCACACATGCTGTTATGAGGAGCTGCTATTCTTCTTCAACTACACCTGTTTCCTCTTCTTCCTGAGATGATAGAGCCCTAAATAATTTCTTGAACATTTCTGCTTTCTCTACAGTCAACATTCATGTCTTCAGCCTAGTCTCTGTCGACCTTAGAACCTTCTCTGAGCAATGCTTTTAGTTGATTGTGGTAAAAAGTGGTTTAAGCTGTGGGCCAACTGTTTTACTAGGGATGACTTTATAGTTGCTGATTCTACCCCAGTGCCATTTGCCTACTAGGAGGACGTCTACCTGAATTACATGTTGACCTCTCTTGTATGTTATCTTGTGACTGTCTCTTTGCTGAACTGGGTGTCGGCCACCATCAAGCCATTTGCCAAACAGAAGTCAAGAATGGCCTCTTCTTTATTCCTGCTACCCCCACCCCCTCCCAAATGGACCCAGGCAGTTCTCATATCCTGTTTTATCTCTCCTGTTATGTACATTCAGGTCACCCACTATCAACGTCAACTGCTGTTGTCTTCTTTATCCAGTAGGTCTTGCAACTGCTTCTCTTTTCCTCTCTATCACAGCCCTGCTGTGGGGCACAGACTGAGGTTATGAATAGTGCTCTATCCTTAACACAGGATTCTGATTGCCAAGAGTCTGTCTCTAATTGTGATGACATTCTTCACTGTTTTCTGAAGCCTCTTCCTCCCCTTAGTTCCCACACTTGTTTCTAATCTGTCCTCCTCGTATGTAGTAGACACTGGATCCCAAGCCAAGCTGCTTTGCTGCATTGCCCTTCCATCTTGTCTTCTAGAAAAATAGGATGTTCAGCCTCCTCCTTACCATCATGTCATCCACTTCCAATCTGTATGTTGTCAGTGAATGTATATTGAGTGAAGGAATTTTTAGTTAATGTTTGGCAGGTTGATAGGTTTTGCATCAAGCTTTTGCTCACCAGAGCTATTGCAAGTAAGCTGGGCAGCTGGACACCACCAGCCAGGAGATCATTCACTCAGGGATTTTGGCCAATAGGGACACATACACCTCTTCTACCATTAGCATGGATCATTGGCATAGGTTGGAGTTGATTGGATCTGCAGTACATTCATCATAGGCAAATAGCCATGTCCACTTTTTGCGACATTAGTTAACAAGAATGCATCACCTAGAGCCAATTTTTACACTGTGGAGGGGCTAGCAGCTAACACTGACATGTAACTGAAATAACTGAGACAAGGGAAAATAAATGTTTAACCTTCTGCTTCTTTTTGACGGGAATTTTCAGAGGGCAGCGCAGTGGTGCAGTGGTTGCTTTGTCGCCTCACAGCAAGCAGTTCTCTGGTTCATTTCTTGGCTTGGGTGCCTTCTGTTTGGAGTCTGCATGTCCTCCCTGTGTCCATGTGGGTTTCCTCTGGGTGCACTGGTTTCCTCATGTTACAAAGACATGCATCTGGAGTGTTTCCCCTAGGCATCTGCTGAAAATTGGCTTTGTTCCAAGCTGGACTTTCCCGTTAAATAAATAAAGAAGCAGTCTGGCACATCACCCAGGAGGGCAGGCATCTGAGTTTAGCTAGGCACAGAAGTATTCTCCACTCCTTCCACCAAGCCTAACAAGCGGGGTTCTCCTATGCCCATGAAGGACACTCCAGCATTCACAGAAGAAGTGTCTAACACCCGGTCTATGGTCATTGAGGACAGTACACTAAAAAAAATCTAGACAGAAGATGAATGGTCTGAGGAACCACAAATGCCACACAGCAGAGTCATCTATCTGCAGCTGATTCATCTTCACCCCCTGCTGAAGGGGTAAAGGCTGTCTGGAAATTGTCATATTTTTGTGGTTGGAGAAAGGAATAACCAAGGAAATGGTAGGTTATTCCATGGTAAAACTGAAAATGAAGCCTGAAACCTATAAAATAATAACAATAACAGTCAGCAAAAGTGGTAAGTACTAAAAAGGTGGTGTTTTCAAATTAAAAACAGCGTAGAAATCACAAAGTACACTTTCCCCAGCCACTAAAAATCATTTAATAGAAGTTTTCTCCACAAAAAAACAAAAATAAAGAAAACATTTTAAAAGTTTTCATACAAAAGTCAAAAGTAACACTTCACGGTTAAAACTTGACTGAAAAGTCATGTGTCAGTCCAATAAACATCAGACTCCTAGCTTAAAATAACTTATTTCACAGAAAAAGAAGGTTAAGTTTCTGTCATAAAATTAAAACATGGAAGTTTTTTCCCCAGAAGGGAACTTATCTTCACAACAATGGAAAAATGCTGGTCAACCTTCAAAGCTCGAAAGCCTGCAAGAGGAATGCTCTTCAGCCGCAGGAAAGGTATGAAGGGTTTAACATCCAAACCATTGATTTTCTACAGCTCTGCTTGATCTCTAAGTGGGCTGGGCATGTGGACGGTACACTCATGCTCTGGAAGATGGCTACAACAGAGATTAAATTATGAAAATCTGGCTGTCCTGTCATAGTGAGAGTTTTCTGCTATTGTCTTTTTTTGACCTTGTGAATGATAAAAAAATCTGTTTTTTCATATCTTTAGGAATCTTATTCATAGGTTCATATAGGCTCATAGGTAGATACTAGGCTATCTGCCCTAGGGCATTTATAAGCCTAGCCAGAGTGTATTCCGCTTCCACCTCTCTATTAGATTAGCCTACTGTGCCTCTGTAAAGTAGGTCACAGAAGGTACCCTTTTAAGATTAGTTTACTGTGCCTCTGTCTAGCAGGGACACAGGAGAGATCCCAGGGGTGAATTTGCAATTTCCCATCCATGCGTCCAAATTTCGCTTGAAGAGGGTCAGCGAGGGGCTATGTCTAACATGAATTGGGATTCTATTCCAGAGTGAGGGGAGCCTCTGAGAAATGAATCTGTCCCTCCAGCATGTCCTATTTATTTTTGTGCTGAGGTTTAGGTCCCTGGAGCATGTAGCTCTAAGGGACTTGGATTTTTTGAGGTGGAGCATGTCCATTAATTCTGGATTTGGCATGGCTTTGTATGTCAGGCATAGATCGCCTCTGAGTAGGTGGTAAGCAACTGAGTAGAGCTGGAGTTTCTTTAGTCGAGCTGCATAGGACATCTGTTTGTAGCCCATGATCCTCTTGGTGAGGTACTTTTGGGGTCTCTCCAGTTGCTGCAGGTGTCGGGTAAGTTACATCCCAAAAGGGGCATTGTATTCAATTATTGGCCTGATGAGTGATGAGTAGAGGGGCACAATGACCTCTCTTGATCTAGATGCCAACCCTTTCGTGATAAGGTGGGCTATATAGAAGGTCTTTCTAACCACTTTGGCAACGTGATTATCAAATTATTATTTCTTTGAAACAGTCACCAAGGCCATTGACAAGGGGAAGGTGGTCCACACAGCCTACCTGGAACTCGCAAAAGCCTTCGATACAATACTCCACTTGGGCATTATAGATAAGCTCACCAGCTTAAATATAAACCCCTATGTCACTAGATGGATTGCAAACTGGCTCAAGGACAGAACCCACATGGTTAGAATTGCTGGAACCATGTCAGACTCCAAACCAGTTACAAGTGGTGTCCCACAAGGCTCAGTCCTTATACCTCTCTTGTTCAGTGGATATTTTTCGGAGGTACACGCCAACATGGAAGGACTGTGGCTGACCAAGTTCGCAGATGACTGCAAACTGGGTGCCATAATCGACTCTCCAGCCGACACAAGCATCCTCCAAAAGGGCCTCATAGAAACAGACAACTGGTGCCAGAGCCATGGCCTCAAGCTAAATGCCAAAAAGTGTACAGTCATCCCCTTTGGCAAAAACAAAGTGCCCACAAATTACCACATAGGTGGTAATCCATTAAGTACAGAAGAAGTAATTAGGGACCTGGGGACCCAAGTTGATAGCAATCTCTCATTTGACAACCACGTGGCCAAAGTGGTTAGAAAAACATTTTATATAGCCCACCTAATCATGGAGGGATTCACATCTAGATCAGTGGAGGTCATCGTGCCTCTTTACTCATCCCTCATCAGGCCCATAATTGAGTACAATGCCCATTTGGGATGTACCTTACCAGACACCTGCAGCAACTGGAAAGACCCCAAAAGTACCTCACCAAGAGGATCAAAGGGCTCAAACAGATGCCATATGCTGCCCGGTTAAAGAAACTCCAGCTCTACTCAGTGGCATACCGCCTGTTCAGAGGTGATCTGTGCCTGACGTATAAAGCCATGTCCAACCTGGAATTAATGGACATGCTGCACCTCAGAAAATCCAAATCCTATCGAGCTACGCGCTCGAGAGACTTGAACCTCAGCACTGAAATAAATAGGACATGCTGGAGGGACAGATTCATAACCCAGAGTCTCCCTTCACTCTGGAATAAAATCCCAGTCCAGGTTAGGCAGAGTCCCTCATTGACTCTCTTCAAGAGGAATCTTGATGAGTGGATGGGAGATCGTAGGTTTACCCTGGGTATCACTTCTGTGTCACTGTTAGACAGAGGCACAGTATACTAACCTCGAAAAAGGGCATAGCAAAATAAATTTAAAATGGGTGGCAAAAGCCAAACACATTCTGGCTAGGCTTATAAATGCCCTAGGGTAGATAGCCTAGTATGAACCTATGAACCTATGAACCTAAAGGAGAGATTACTATCTATGTTGGTCCCCAAATCTCTAATTACTACTTCCATACTTAATGGATTAACACCTATGTGGTAATTTGTGGGCACCTTGTTTTTCCCAAAGGGGATGACTATGCACTTTTTAGCATTTAGCTTGAGACCGTGGTTCTGGCACCAAGCATCCGTCTCTGTGAGACCCTTTTGGAGGATGCTTGTGTCAGCTGGAGATTCGATTATGGCCCCCAGTTTGCAGTCATCTGTGAACTTTGTCAGCCATAATCCCCCTGTGTTAGTCTGAACCTCAGAGAAGTATATACTGAACAAGAGAGGTCCCAGAACTGAGCCCTGTGGGACGCCACTTGTAACTGGTTTGGATTCGGACATGACACCTGCGATTTTGACCATGTGGGTTCTATCTCTGAGCCAGTTTGCAACCCATCTTGTGATATAGGGGTTGATATTTAAGCTGGTAAGCTTATTTATGATGCCAGAGTGGGGTATTGTGTTGAAGGCTTTTGTGAGGTCCAGGTAGGCTGTGTGGACTACCTTGCCCTCATCTATGGCTTTGGTAACTGTTTCAAAGAAATCAACTAGGTTTAAGAGGCAAGATCTGCCCTTAACAAAGCCAAATTGGGTAAAGTCCAGTGTCTGGAGGCTCCCAATGTCTTTGTTTATGAGATCCATAATAATACGCTCAATAGCTTTACAGACCAGATTAGTCAGGCTTATGGGGCGATAGTTTCCGGGGTCTGTTGTGGCACCACCTTTGTGGAGTGGGACCACTGTAGCTGTATGCCATTCTTTGGGTACATATCCTGTAGTAAGGCTAAGTTTGAACAGTGACTTAATGTGAGGGTTCAGTTCTTCTTGGAGCTCATGTAAGACACAGCCTGGGACACCGTCCGGTCCCATAGATGCTGTATTTTTGCTTTGGAGAGGGCAGCGTTCACCTGTGCATCTGTGTTGTCAGGGAGGTTACATTCAGTTGGGATAGGCGTTTGCTCCTTTGGGGGGGAGTTTGCGCTGAATCTGTCTGCCAGGATGTTGGCTATTTCTGTAGGTTTGGTATATTTTGTACCGTTATGCAACAATTCAAAGCATATCTGGGAGTTTCCGCCCATGTTTCTGACATAACTAAAGAAGGCCTTGTGATTATCTTTAGTGTCTAGGGCAATTTTTCTTTCGAAACTGGTCTTTGATGATTTTATGAGGGATCGAAGTTTCTTGCTAATACTGATCAGAGATGCCTTCCCTTTCTGGGATTTTGCTCTGTCATGTAGTAGCTTCCTCCTTCTGTTGTATAGCTTATTTATGGCCAGGGTCCACCAGACCAGTCTTCTGTTTTTGGAGGAGTGAGTCTTGGTTTTATTTGGGATAGCACGATCCATGCATTCCTGCAGGTGCTCATAGAATGCATTTGTAAAGGATTCTGTGGATTGGGCTGTATTATCCTCTGGCCCAGGGGCTTTGAAGGATTCTACCTCAGTCTTGAGAAGTGCAAAGTTGGCTTTGGAGAAATTCTTTACAGTGATTTCCTTGGCTGGGGGTGGGGACGGGATATGGATGTCCAGGGAAATTTGTTTATGGTCTGATCTTACAAATGAGGGGTTTACCTCTGGTGTGGAACATAGAGTCCCCATGTTGGTGATGACCAGGTCCAATATGTTGTTCCCTCTTGTGGGAGTGGTGACCAGTTGTTCCATTGCATTAGAGTTTATAAATTCAAGGAACCGTTGGGCGAGGGTGTTTGGGCTTGAGTAGTTTTCCCAGTCAATGTTTGGGTAGTTGAAGTCACCCAATACCATAGTGTTTGGAGAGACCTTCATATTCTCCAGTGTTCTCAAGAATGCCAAGTGGGGTTCCTGTAATAGGGAGGGTGTTCTGTAGCAGGCTACAAACTGAAAGGCAGTTTTGCTCACTGTTAGTTGCACATGGATGGTTTCCGATGCTTTGTGCAGTGCCACTAACCTGGAGGTGTAGGTATCTTTGATGAATATAGATACTCCCCCTCCTTTTGTGCTTCGGTCCAAGTTTTGGGGTCGAAACGCATGGTATGACTTATAACCTGGTAGTGCTGGGGTGCTCTCAGGAGCCTTGAACCAGGTTTCTGTTACTGCACAGACATCGATTTTCTCCATACTGAGGAGAGTCTCGAGTGCGTGCATCTTGAAGTTTAGACTTCTGGCATTGAGTAACATTACCTTTAGTTTTTTTATCTTTGGGTTGTCTATGGAGGTAGGTTTACCCTTTGAGCCTTGCCTAAAAAAGGCACTATGGGGGTGGCAAGAGTCTTGGCCAGTATATGAAAGCCTAAGGGTAACAAGTGCAAGCCGTCCCTAGCGAAGCAACGTGGCTTGTCGAGCATGTCATCCCAGGCTGACAGACACTGGATCCCCTTTGAATGACACCAATACTTTAGCCAATTGTTGAAACTGATCATTTTGTCTTTATACTGTGGCATCATTCTTGGTGAGGGCAAGATGCTACTCAAGGTCAGGGACATACCAGCCTGGGCTACATGGTCAGAGAGCTCCTCTATGTCTCTTTTCATGTAGTCCAGGGAGGTACATCTCAGGTCATTCACACCAGCATGGACAATGACGGAGTCATACTTGCACTTGCTTTGGAGTAACCTGAGTGCTTGCATTATGTGGCGGATCCTGGCACCCGACAGGCAGCTTACAGTGACCTTCTCCTTGTTCAGTCTGGTGAGTGGGACGCCAGTGTGCTGGACAATAGAGTCTCCTATAACAAGTGTATTTGGTGTGTTGTTTGGCCTTATGGGCTGTGACTGTGAGGCACACTGATTTTGTGAGATATGTGATTTGTGGGTATTATTGAGGGGTGGCTGTTGCTTGGATATCTGCTTAGGAGGTCTTTGCTGTTTAGGCAGATTTTTATTTAGTGCCTCCGAGTATGTTTTTGTGTGTTTATGTGTTGGGTATGCAGATGCAATAGGTCTGTGTGAGACTGGATTTGTGGTGTGGGTGGTTACCTTTTCCTCCTGACTGACTGTGCCAGTCTTGGGTTGAGAGAGCTCTGTCTCCATTTTGGCTATGTAACTGCATCTCTCACATGTATTAGAGTTTGTTGGAAGGAGGAGAAGGTTGTCTGTGTACATAAGGCAATTGTAACATTGCCTCAAAATTCCCAGATTCACCAGCTGGACTGGAGAGTAACCTTGAAACTCACCCTTGGACATACCAGATTAGTATAGGGAACTGTTTTTTTACTGATCAGATTAGGGAAGGGAACTGATTTTTCACTTGATCAGGAAGGACCAATCTGGAGTCTAATACTTATGAGAAGTCAAGGAGGGTGTAGTGCTTTAGTTAGTTACTATTTGCTAAAAATATTAGTTTGGCACATTTATGATTTCCACACCAGGATTTCTAAGAATTTTAGTATTAATTCCACTGAACCACATTGCTCTATGTACTGTTAGATGTCTATGTTTTTCATTACCCTTATGTCAGGATTATCATTCTTGATATTCCTAGTAGATGAAGAAGGCAACTTTTCATTCTCTTTCTTTACAAATACATATCAGAAAATATTAATCTATCTTAATCCAGATTAATCTAGCAACCTTGTATTTCACAATGCTTTTCTGTAGACACAGTTGTTTTGGCTTGAGTCACTTCCTTCACTTTCATCTCCCAGCTTGATGGAACTGGAAATGCCATCATTATTTTACACCTATGCTTTTTTGACTGTATTTCTTCCTCACTTCTGCTTTACTTGATATTATCCATAATTCATATTTATTTATTTTTTTGTTCTCTATATTTCCTATATGGCATGAGTTTTCTCTTAATGTTTGCAACTTTCTTAGATGAAAATGTATTTGTTGTCCTGTTTTCCATTCTGTTTTTTTTTTTTACCAACATTTTTTGCTTTTACAATGACCATTTCATAGGTTGGTACTAGGCTATCGGCCCTAGGGCCTATACAAGCCTAGCCATAACAATTCCCTAGCTATTTCTTCCCACACTGTTTACTTCCCTGGACCCCTGTCTATCAGGGCAACTGACGTGATCCCCGGGGTAAATTTCCTATCTCCCATCCAATCAAGGTTCCTTTTGAAGAGGGCCAAAGAGGTGCTCTGCTTGACAAGTATGAGAAGTCTTTTCCAGAGTCTGGGGAGTCCCTGTGTCAGGAACCTATCCCTCCAGCATGTTTTGTTTATTGTGATGACAAGATTTATATCCCTGGAGTGTGTGGCTCTGAGGGATTGGGATTTCTTTACGTGTAGCATGTCCAACAGCTCTGGGTTAGACATGGCCTTTTATGTTAAGCAGAGATCGCCTTGGAGTAGACAATATGCGACAGAGTATAGCTGGAGATTTTTAAGATGGTCAGCATAAGGCATCTGCTTTAGGCCTGTGATTCTTTCAGTCAGGTATTTCTGCGGCCTTTCCAGTTGTTGCAGATGTCTTGAGAGGTACATACCAAATGGGGTGTTGTATTCTATAATGGGTCTAATGAGGGATGAGTACAGTAGGACAATGACCTCCTTTTTTCTGGATGAAAAGCCCTTAGTGATGAGGTGTGCCACATAGAAGGATTTCCTGACTGTTGTGGTGATGTGGTTATTGCAGGTGAGACCACTGTCCACCTGTGTCCCTAAGTCTCTATCACACTTTCGGTGTTTAGTGTACTGCCACCTATGTGGTAATTCACAGGTACATGTTTTTTTCCCAAAGGGGATAACTATGCATTTCTTGGCTTTGAGCTTGAGCCCATGGCTCTGGCACCAAGCATCTGTTTCTGTCAGGCACTTTTGTAGAGTATCAACATCATTTGGGGATTCAATAATGGCTTCCAGTTTGCAGTCATCTGCGAACTTTGTTAGCCAGAGTCCCTTAGTGTTGGCCTGTACTTCAGAGAAGTAGATGCCAAACAAGAGAGGTCCCAGGACTGAACCCTGAGGTACTCCACTTGTCACTTGTCTGGAACTGGATTTGGAGTCAGCTACTTTTACAGTGTGGGTTCTGTCAGTAAGCCAGTTGGCAACCAATCGAGTGACGTAGGGATTAATGCCCAGTTTAGTAAGTTTATCTATGATTCCAGAGTGGGAGATGGTGTCAAAGGCCTTGGCGAGGTCCAGATAGGCTGTGATTTTGATCTGTCTCTACCGTTTTCACACAATGACATTTTTTCTTTCATTAGTATGTTTGGAGACACTACAGTTTGTCACAGACTGCAAACTATCATTTGTGTTGTTTGTCTCAACTATTTTTTTAAGTGACAGTGAATCCCTACATTTGTAGATCACATGTTTTCTTATAGATGCTAAATTGCAATTCTGAGGCTTTTTTTCTCATCCTCATTATTGTGAGTCCAGTATGGTGTAGGCTGTGATTTTAGTGACAGTGAATCCCTACATTTGTATATCACATGTTTTCTTATAGATGCTAAATTGCAATTCTGAGGCTTTTTTTCTCATCCTCATTATTGTGAGTACCAGGTCTGAGACTGCTCTTTCTTGAATATGGTTGAGTACTGACTACCCTGCCTGGATATGAGCAACAATTCTGTAGTTTTGACTGGCTGCAATCACATTACCCTAATTAATATCTAGAATAGGAGAGTCCCGTGCTGAGCAATAACTCTCCAGTTGTTGCCATATTAAGAATGCATTCTAGCATTTTCTTAAACTTCCTTTCTCATGAGGAGGATTTATATAACACTAGTGTGGACTCTGCTGCCATCTCTGTTGTGATTCACAATGACTCTTACCCTCCTAATTTACTTGTTTATGCTGTTGCTATTAACCTTTGACTTATAGTGATGGCTGCATATCTTATGTTTACACCCTGTCTCCAATAAACTGAATATCCTAGTACAGTATAACAATGTCCCTGTGATTACTCACAGTGTCATGTTTCTTTTCAGCTACACCATATAGGTATTGTTCTTCAGTCTAAACCATTCAAGCCACTAATGTTGGCAGCTTCTTTTGCCTGGACTGAGAAACAATATTTATTTATTTATTTATTTATTTTTTTATTGCTGGGAAATTTTGACTGGGAACAGGTCCCATTTTAAGTTGAGACCCAGGGAGAAATGCTCCTTTACAGAATGAGTAGAAGGCAGTTATACAAGATTTACATAAGAAATGTACATAAATAGGATAGTAATGATGTGACAGTTAATCAAAACAAAAATACAGTAAAATATTAGTTAATATTCAATTTATAAGAGTCTAGTTATTTTCAATAGGCATCAGCTGTGAAAGATATTAAATAGGAGACAGTGAAGTAATTGTAGGATGATGATGGTTATAAATTATAATGGAGTATTGAAGGGTCCAAGTAAATGGGAGAAAGAGATAGTAGTGGAGAGGGATAGAAATTAGTCAGGTAGTTACAGATTCTGAAGACGTAGCTGTATTCTGGCCAGTTACATAAGAGTATTGAGAGTTAATAAGGGCTTGGAGATTATCCAGATACATCACATGTACAGAGCCAGTATTTGAGTAAGTAGGACTTTAGTTGAGTTTTAAATGATTTTATGGATTGTTTTTGTTGTATTGCTAGTGGGATGGAATTCCAGAATTTAGCAAGGTGTTGGGAGAGTATTGATTTGACAGTAGAATTGTTAGGTTCGGATGCATTATTATAAGTATTTGTCTGATGAATGCAGAGGACTGGAAGGGTTATATATTTGTATGAAGTTGGAGATGTATAGATATTTGTTAGGTGTATATACAATGTTATAGATATGTGGTAGTTGTGAGTAGGTTAGACAATGTGGGAATTCCAGCCACTGTAATTTCCTTAAGGTGGTATAGTGGTGGGTTTTATTTGGAAGGTATGTGGCAGATCATGCTATTTTGTGATAACATTGCTCACATTTATTTAGCAGGGCCAACTGGATGTTAAGGATATATTTATTGTTTCCCTTTCTCCCCATTTGCATTATCTTTCTTTTGAATAATCATGCACATATTCTTTTTTTTTCCATTCAGCACTGATTTCGTAATTTTTTTATTTATTTCCTTATAATAAGAGCCTTCCTTCAGTCATGAACTAGCTGTAGTAAAATAAAAATCAGCAAGAGCACAGTTGCAAATAACATTATTAGTTTAGTTTAATAAGTGCTGAACATTACATTAACACTGTTAGAAATATGTAGTTGTCCCCTTGACCTCATACTATTTTGCTTATTCTGTCTATTATATATACACAATAGGGTTTCCTTTAGGTGTTTGATCCTAAATTCCTCAAGATTTATTGCAATAGCCTATTCTTATTATTTGAGAGATGCATGTTGCTTCAAGATATGTTATTTTTGGTATAAGATTTTTTTCCCACTGCACCTGTCAACTATCAAGCACACCCTTATCAGCCAAGCCTGTTTGTTCTCTCATCCTGGGTATTCCCACAGTAGAGCAAAAGCTGTCCATGGAGGCTCACATGCAGGCTGCCACAGTGGTGTTTGTGCACTTGTATGGATCCTGGCAATTAGAACATTTTTTCAAATATATATCCCTAAGCCCTGTCCTGAGCATAACACAAGTAACCTGAAACACCACAGGGGCCATGATGTTCTCCCCTTGTCTAGAAAGGAAGTGTTCTAGAAGTACATGAAAACTAGTGATTGGGTGTCTATTTCCAATGCAGAAGTGAAGCTATACTTTATATTCTAGTAAAGGTTTAGTTTTAGGGTTGTACAGAAAGATATGTGATGATCAGTATTTAGATTTTTAAAAACTAGTGCACCAGTCTTTAGTTTTAATCTGTAAACATACCTCTCAGCTACCTCACTCTGAGGAATATGCCCTACTTTGAGTGTTAAAAGCCCATGTTCTTTGTTGCTTCTCATTGAAAGGTTTTGTCACACATTCATTGTAAAGAATGTTTTAAACACACAGTAAATAATATTGAATCACAAGACTTCATCAATATAACTTTTTATATAGTAGTACATTTTAACCATGCTTTGAATTTTCTAGTTTTTAGTAAGTGTTCAGCATTTCCCGCATTGCTCTACATTATAAGAGGTAATGTTCTACATTTTGTGGAGTTAAGGTTGATAGCTGTGTTTGTGAGTAGTGAGGAGCCAGTTTATGTCAGCTAGTGGGATACTACAGTGCTAGCTTGAGGGTGTTCCCTATGATAAAATAATAGTTTCTTTTGAGTTGTTTGGAAACTCTACAGGTTATTTTCAGAAGACACTGCATTATTGGCAAGGGATATTCTCAGAATATAATTAATATGTCTTTGGAAGTGTTTTGCCTGTCTCTTTTGCTAGGAACCAGTTTGCAGTATCAACCTGAGAATAGTGAAAGTGTTCTGCTAACAGTTTTCCATATGTGGGTTGAAAATGTTACTTCAGAGTTCAGCTGTACCCCCCACCGATATTTTAAAAAGCTAGAATTTGTTTTTGAAGATGCTCTCAGCTCCTGTGATGCTACAGCTACCCTTAACTAAGCAAAGTCCATTGTGAATCCAAACAGTATGACCTTAAGGTTCAGCTGCACTCACATTTTATATATTCAGTAACATCAGTGAGTTATGTCCTCTGTTTTCTAGCAGTCCTGACGATGATCGGTTAGATGCTCAGATGACCATTTCATCTTCATCCAATAACATACTGTGAGATGTGCAGAAAGTGAGAGAGTTTAGGAAGATGATAAATAGTGGTGGTCTTGGGAGGGATCCTTGAGTTATGAAATGGAGACAGTGCTGGGTGATTCCTACACAGAAGTTCTTTTCTGTAAGCCTATTGATAAACCTTTCTTGTATAACGCCAGTTGACCTAGACTATACACTGTTAGTTTAATTATGAACATATCCAATCCAAATTAAACGAGTCAAATGCATTTACAAGGTGTAACAAGGAATTGAGTAATGTTACCTTCTTTTGTACATTTAAATGATATTAGTGAATGGCAGGTGAACTGTGTTGGTGCTTTGCCCTTTTCTGAAGCAACGCTGCTATTACATAACGTGTAAGCTTTACCATGCACTTTTATTGACCAGACACTGCCTTTACCAATATCTTGTGGTACCAGCAGTAAGATAAGTTTATATAATTCTATTCTAAAGTTCCACAAAAAGTATTTTTTGTTAAGGAAGCCTTAACAATATGTTTTTTGAGATCCACTATAAATGTGTCACATGCCTAAAAAAATATATGCCATAGTCCATCTGATTATCCCTGCTCATAAATGTGGGATTTCACATTTGTTCACAATGGACAGTGAGATATCAGAAAATGAAAATAAGTTTCAAAGTCAAATGTACTAATAAAGGACAGGTTTGGGGAAATGAGTTATTGAGCAAAGAAATTTGCAGAGGTACCGGCCATTTTGTTTGGACATGAAATCATTTCATTGCTGTTTCCTAGGAAATGTTTTAGCTTTGTTTTATTCTACCACTCATATAAAAGCTCTGTATGTATGCCATGCTGCTGTGTAAACTATAGAAGCTTACCTTAATTCTGGTGAAACTCAAGGTGCAGAGTTACCCTTGATGCTCTTGGTTTGGCAACAAAAGAATGTATCTCAGAATTAATTCATAATTTTAAAACATATCGAAGGGCTGTGCTGCAGACTCACTTTTTGTTCACACCAGACCAGTCAGTATTACTAGATGTTCTATAGATAGCTTTTTGTCTTTGCTTAAAAACAATTTACCTGGTGGAGTTGCATTGGGTTTTTGATGCCCTTAGAGACTAGATATTTGATACACTGTACTGATTATAAACCATAGGTGTCTTATTGATACATTGAGTACACACCTCA
The DNA here is from genome assembly GCF_019279795.1 of Protopterus annectens. Taxonomy (NCBI): domain Eukaryota; kingdom Metazoa; phylum Chordata; order Ceratodontiformes; family Protopteridae; genus Protopterus; species Protopterus annectens. The sequence goes on along the minus strand of NC_056736.1, from coordinate 781,437,721 downwards.
GGAAAAGTAGTCCAGATCCAGTCCAGTATTGTATGCTTGATAATAATTAGACAACTTGGTATGTTTTAAATGTTATTTGCTTACATGCATTGTCGATGAGTAATGTACAAATTATTTTATTTAACTTATGCTCCAGTGATGGTTGAACTCCAAACAAGGGATATTTCTCTTATAAACTTAGAAATTTGCTAGAATGACGTGATTTGTGCTTGCATGCATTTTCTGAAGGATATGCAACGTGAAATGCAAATGTGTATCATTTAGTGACTTCAACTTTAGTGATTTTCCAAAAAAAACCCACACATTTTATGATGAACAGACCAAAAATATGAGGCAAAAATGTGGACATTCTATGAAAATCTAGGCAGTTGAGAGGTATGTTGGGCAGGTGTGGGGAAGGTAAGCAGGAACCTCATATGATTTCTTGCAAGTAGCATAAAATCAAAGTTCTGCTTGAAATTCCTGTGATTACAGCAGGGTAGAAGTCTTCAGTATTCTGTAGCTGCAATGCATGAACATCTAACCCTCAAAGATAATTAAAAACAATGCAGTATATTTACTAACTATGCCTCATTTAAATACTTAAAATAGTGACTGACTCCATGGTATAGGGGGTTAAAACCTGACTGTGACCTTAATGATCCAAATTAGAATAGCAGCTCAGGTTATGGAGAAACCACATGGAGGACGATGGGAGTGAGTGGCCAGTTTAATGAGCATGTTGATCAATATGTAAAATTATATCTGTGACTTCCATGAGTTTTCTTTTATTGTACATGGACTTTCTTTTTGTGACATAAATCCAACCCCTTCATGCACATAGACACATCACCTCCAATCTACGATTAGTTATCTATGACAAGCATCAATAGGTCAGTTGTTTACACAAATAAATATATAGCCAAACATCTCTAAAAGAAACACATTTTGACTTGTACTCCTCACTTTTCTGGCTGTGATCAAATAAATGAAATTTGGCTTACTTCACACATACCACCTTTTTCCTTCACCTACCCACAGTCATTTTCTTTCTGATCATGAAAGTAAGGTAGTTGCTTATAGACACATACTGTACCACACACATGCATACACATAAGCTTAATCACTTCCCTTCTGAGTACACTTCCTATTTCTGAATGCATTCAAGTAAAAACTTGTGCCCATTGGTATTAATTTAACTTGTTTAACACAGCTACATCCCCCACTTAAGAATGAGGAACTTTGAACTAGCAATATTAGATGCACTTCCTACACACACATATTGACTTTCTTCTCATTAGAACTACTCTGTCTTGATTAGTTATACCATTCATATTTCATTACAATCAGGTTAATAAAATTACATCCAAAGTAATATTTTACCTTGTTTTATATGCACAGATAACACCTCAAATCCCACCCAATTTACAATATTATACATGCCGATACACAGAAATCCTCCACCCAGTCTTTTTCATGATTTTATTTTGATTTCACTGGCAAACTCAATGGTAACTCAGAACATAACATCATGGGGAGAAGTAAGAGTCTAAGGGGGTTTGATACTGCTTATTTAAGTTTCAGAATTCAATAAAGTGGTTTCACTTTTTAATCTAAAGATTTGAAATCAAATGCCTTATAGTATTTGTTGGTGTACAGTTGAATGCATTTCAGTTAAAATTCTGTAGTTTAGAAAGGATTTTGTATAAATGAAATACTACTGTAATTATGGAGTATTTTAGGTAGAAAAGAAGAATATGCAGTGGCGCATCTGATATTCAAATTTCACATACCTGCTAACTGTTCTTAAACTGTACAAACTAAGATCTTACATTCAGCATCCATCTGCAGAGGGTATAACAGTTGGGTATATCCATCATCTGCTCTTCTTATGATGTCTCTTAAAAATCTCATGTCCACATACTTGCATGCCCCCCTTTGTCCATGTTCATTGTTTGTATCTTAAAGTGAAAAAGACTGCACTCTCACAGTGCCCGCTGCTCTTTCCAGACACTCATTCCATTGTTATCTTCTCTTAGTTTTTCTCATTTGCAGACTTTTACATTTGATACCTTAAAATGCATAGGTCCTTCAAGTGTGATTGTGCATATCAGATCACAAATAATCTTTGGCCATAAGAAGACATTAACTAGTGGTGTCACTATACGATCTTCAACACCATGACCTAATGATGTTAAAAAAGGAAAGAAAGAAACTTGAGGACTTTGTTAAACCCAATTCCCAGTGACAATGCCCAGTATAAGGACTTGTAAGAGGCCCATCAAAGATATCAGGCTGTTGGGCAGGACCACAACAAAAGAGGATAGGCAAAAAGTTATAGAGACAGATACCAGGCCTATTGATTCTATGACTGCCTTATCTTAGATGCCTGCAAGCCTGATAGTAGTGTAGTAAGTGAGAGATTACCATCCAGAAATCCTTTACGAAGTGTATGAAGTCAAGCAGAAAGATGCATCTCTGCATCTGCTTTTGGAAGTGAGATCAGGGTGCAGTGTTTCATCATCAGACTCTTATTGTCATCATTGTCACCCCCCTCCCTTTTTTGACCCAGTGCCACTTCCCTTCCATCTTCAACAGTCATGCCAAATTTCACAGGCATTATGTGCTATCTATCCATCTCTTGGCTGGACATCCTCGTCTCCTCTTGCATTCCTCCTGTCTCTTCCAAATCTGCTTTACCAAATGATCTTGTGCTTTTACCTACCTATCTAAGGAACTTAATCTCCATCATCTCCTGCAGCCTCAGCTGCACTGACTTAATTTCCCAGGTTTCTGTGCCATTCAGAAGCACTTGTTGCACCACTGTTTGTAGACCTTATTTTTCAGCTTCTTTGTTATACTTGTGCCATACACCACCCTAACACTGTGTCCCCACTGGCTGCAGCACCTCCGATTCTAGCTTTGGTGTCTTCATTCATGTTCTACTCCTTTTCTCATTCTCAGTATCAAAGCAAGGGCAGAGTGAGAAGGGCAATCACTCTGGACTCTGACATGCCTAGGGTGCAATACGCACTAAAATAAATAAATACATATACATTTGTTTGTTTCCCTTTAAGGTAAATGGAAAGTAAGAGCAGAAATGTCCTACATGGACATCCAAGACATCCCAGTTTGCCTCCCAACCCTGTTTACATCATGTGTAGACACCACCCCAAAGATCTGTTATTGGCTGCACAGATGGAGGGGTGGTTCAGAGAAGACAAGTACAAGGCTTTTTCAAGTTGGTGCCCAGAGAAAGCGAAATGATTTGTTCTTAGCCTCTGTTTTTATTTCTATTTTTTTTTTTTGTGTTTGTTTTAATAAATTACCTACTGTGGGTACTCTGCGGTGATTACCATGGAAGAGGTGCAGGGGCAGCAATCGCTTTTTGATTTCAGAGGAACAGCAGCAAGTTGTGGGGACATTTATTAGCATTAGCCCCATCTAGACAACATCAGCAAAGTACAGTAAAATTGTCAACAGTCTCCGATTCTGTACCAAATTCCTTACATTGTTTTGGCTGCCATAACATTATTTCTAAACATTTGAAACTTTATGGTATTAAGTTCTACATACAATACGTTGTTTGTATATGACATTTCATAGGATTGAGTACCAAATGTTTGGAAAGAACATTGTGCTCCAACTGCCCATGAGATCAGAGAATGTCTCTGATCCTTATGTATTTACTTATGCAGTCTTATGTTCAGACTTGAAAAAGCTGTTTTTTATTTATCTGCTTTCAAATATCTGGAGTAATCAGTCTGGTCTGTCAGTTATGTTGCATTCTGTGTGTCTGGCACTAAATGTGGGAAGGGAAAGGATACTACAGTGGAAGAAATATATTCTCCTCTGATTTGGCTACAGTTGCACATATTTTTTCCCTGTTCCTCATACGTTTTGACTTTCTGGTAAGCTAGTAGTGTCAGTTAGTAGATTTTCATATTTCCCATTGCTTAGCAATGCATGTTGATATAAAACTTGGTGTGTGTGCGTGTGTGTGTGTGTGTGTGTGTGTGTGTGTGTGTGTGTGTGTGTGTGTGTGTGTGTGTGTGTGTCTATACACACACACACACACACACACACATATATTATATATATATATATGTTTTTTTTCAGTATGAAGTGTTTATTTTTACATACTTAATATTAGTGATTTTAGGATCAAGAAAGCACCTAGGGAAGAGCAGTTTCTAAATGAATGATATTACTTTTATAGTTTCCTGTTTTAATTTAATGTTGGTGGGACTGAACAACTTCACCTTGACAGAAAATGCAACAATGCCACTCAAACGTTGCATTTGTTTTGCTGTTGTTAGGTGCGTGTGTGTGTGTGTGTGTGTGTGTGTGTGTGTGTGTGTGTGTGTGTGTGTGTGTGTGTGTGTGTGTGTGTGTGTGTGTGTGCGTGTGTGTATGTGCACGTGTGTGTGCATGGTTTTGTATACTTAATCCTTTGTGTGCAAGTGCTCTTCAAGTATTTTTATGCAGTTAAAATTGTGTGTATAGGTATTTTTATTAAGTTAATCTGGTGTGTGTGTGTGTGTGTGTGTGTGTGTGTGTGTGTGTGTGTGTGTGTGTGTGTATTTTATATAGTTAATATGCAGTGTGTGCTTATATAATTAAAATGGCATGTATAATTACCACTATTTTGCAGCTATTTATACTTATTTAGCAATAATTATAATTACATGTATATATCCATCTTAGGCATATTAGCATGGTTGAAAAGCATTTCACAAGACACCTCAGCACTAAGGTCATTAATACCTGCTGATAAAGTATTCTTTACGCTAGAAAATGTATTTCTTTTTGTGCCAAAATCAGTATGTGCCACCTTAATATTGCTGCTAATAACTTGACCCAAATAGAATATGTATGGCACTTCATGGCTGAAAATAAAAGATTATATAATGTTGCAAAAGGTATCACTGATATCTCCTGTCTGTCTTATACCAGTTTTTCAGATATTATTTATTTATTGACGTTTGATTTGACATTTATAATTGTTTAGTAATAAAATATGCACCTCTGATTGTAATGAATGCATGGTATAGAGGCAGATTTTTGAGGTACCCTGTCAATACTGCTTAGTGTGTATTTGCTGTTGCTGCATTGGGCAGACAGAGACTTTGTTAGCTGTTTTATGTGGTGGATAGATATGAGTTTTTAATTCATCAAGGCTGTTTATTTATCTATTGTTACTTGATTATTTCTACTGATTGGACTTTCAATGAATGCTATGCAGTTTATGGGGGAGGGGTAGACAAAGAAAAATCTGAGTTCCTAATTCATCAAAGCTGTTTTTATTTTAGTTGAGGGACTTTCAATTAATGCTGTGCTGTTTTATGGGGGGAAGAGATGAGTTTTTATCTATTAGCAGTTAAACAATGAATAAATCCTATTTCCTTTAGGATTTTCTGAGAATGGCTTGATTGCAAGAAGATGACTTTGTATTTGCTTTACAGCATTTATTCTAATGTATGTCAATTATTTTCCATCTACATTAATTACTTCCTGGATGAAATTTGTACTGTAGAGTTTTCCTCTGATGACTTGTTGAACATTACTTGTACAATGTTAACAGTGGCCTGATGCTCGTTTGTTTTGCTGCAGTTGAGTCCAACCTTCACCTCTCAACTTCATTTTCACCTAACAATGTCTTGTGTTTTAGCCTGAAGAGCAACTGTTAAATGATATATAACACCCTGGAACTAATGATTTTGTCCAATAGTATTTTAAAACCTCATGCAGCAATGCTGTGGTGTTATTTAGTCAAGCTTTATTTTTAATATGTTAAGAGAAAGTTAAATGTGTGTGTTTTTTTAATTGCTAAAGCAGTGCTGTGTTTGGTTACTCATCACATGACAGTTAAATGATTAACTCTGAAAACGTGTTAAACTTTCAATGAAACATCCTGTATGGACTTGCTTTTTAGCCTGCTGGTCTGTTATGTTTTTGTGAAAAGTTGCTATAAATGTTTTTTTTCCCACCGCTGTTAAAAAAAACAAAAACATTTTTTGCCCTGCGTGCGGGGGTGGGGTGGAGACAAATGAAGGTCTAGCCCTGCGCTCCAAATGGCCTAGATACTCCTCTGCCCCATCTATCAATTTTCAGCTTTTTGTGACTTCCCCCACATGCAACCATGACCACTGTCTTGTCTGTACTTAGCTTCATCATGCATGCCTTCAGTTTTGCATTTGATGAAGTTCATATCCAGATTCTGTTTCTAATGCTACAGCATTTGCATATAGCAGCTTTGCTGATCTGTCCTGTCCAACCTGTTTGCTTATGTAGCTCATTACCAGCATGAAAAGGACTTGACTCGTAGCTGAACCCTGTTGCACATTAATTCTTACTGGTAACTCTTCTGTGAGTCCGAATATTGTTTGTGTTTGTATCATTGGGAATTTGTACATAGCCTGCTTTAATTCTATCACTTTTTCTGGAGTTCAAGTCACAGCAGAATTGCTAAAATCTGCCTTCTTGTTCCACTATCTGTTCCATTCTAAACATCAGGTCAATTGTCCTGCATCCTAATCTGAATCTGAACTGTTCATCTCTCAATGTACTTTCTACTACTCTGGTTATTCATTTCTATATCACCCCTTCACACTTTCTTGCAGTGTGACAGGAGCTGGATACCTCTCAACTGCATGCATTTGTGAATATCCCCTTTCCTTTTGTATATTAGCATTATAGTGCTTTTTTCTAGTTACTTGGGATATGCCTCTTTCTCTCCATACCATGAAGTCTATCCTCAGGAGCCATTTTTCCCCTAATATACTCAGCATTTTCACCACATCTACTTTGACTTCATCTGTGCCTGGCTCTTTCCCTAATTTTGTACTACTTCCTGCACTCTTTTGCTTCTTTTGATAACTTCCTGGACCTCTGCATTCCACCATCAACTTTCCTTATTTGTGGAACCTGGTCTGACTACAGAGCTTTTCTATTGTCTTCACCCATTCTGTTTTGATTTGCTACCATTCTTTTTCTATTCTGCCTATTTCCCCTTCTTTCTGAGACACTAGAGTTGTAAGTATCATAGATGGTATGGGAGACTAAAACAATTAGTGTGTAGGCTATTGAAGTAGGAGATGGTATATGGCAATATTAAAATTGGATGCAGATATGTTGTTTGGGGTGGTTAAATGTTAGCAAATTAACTATTTCGCCTAGTATTGTGGTTTGGATCTCTGTGCTCACTTTGTTTGTAGAGTGTGTATGTATCAGTTTGAAAGGATTATGGGTGTGTCATATAGGGGAGGAACTATGGTAGTTGATGGGTCAGGCAAAGGGGTTGGGGATGGTATAATGGTTAAGAAATTTACCTCACAGGCACAAGGTACAGGTTTTGATTCTCACTTTTGGTAAGGAAATTGGCTAGATTTAAAATGGCCCACAGGGGGCAGCTAGCCTAGTACTTACATAGCAGCCTATTTGTCCAAACAAGGATTTTCTTGAATTCCTGTGTTTTCACTGCAGTCGACTTCCAGGTCTTTAGCCTACTCTCTTTAAGTCTTACAGCTTTCTCTACACATTGCTTGTAGCTACCAGTAGTTTATGTGGTGGCAGATCGTTTCACAAAAGATGACTCTGAGTTGCATGCTGGGCACTCTTGTATGTATGGAATCTTGTGACTGTTTCTATTAGTGAACCACATGTGCCAACATTAATTTGTTTGCAAGACAAAAGAACAGCACAGCCTCTTTTATTATTTCTGTTTTTCCAACCACATGGATTAAGGCAGCTCTTTTATCCTGTTCTGTCTCATTAATCAGCTCATCTGGTATCAAGACCAACTAATTTTCTCCCAATTTATTGAGGACGTCCTACAACTGATACCTGAATTCCCACTTTTCCTCGCCATCACAGGCCTATTCTGGAGCATAAGCTGAGATCATGAAGACAGCTCCATCTTTACAATGGAGTCTGATTGTCACGAGTTTGTCACTGATTCTGATGATATCCCTCACTGTGCTTAGAAGACTCTGTCTGTTTCTCATTATGATTCTCACATCTATATTCTGTCTTCTACTGAGTAGTAGACTCTGGATCCCAGGATAACAGACTTTGTTGCAGTGCCCTTCCATCTTGTTTTTTTTTTTTGGCTCTATATACAATATCCAGTCTCATACTTACCATCAGTGTCATCAATAACCAAGCTGCATCCATTAGTGAACCTATATTCTATGTAGCAATCCTTAGTTCATTTTTGGTAGGTTGATTTGTTTTATACCCAGCTTTCTCTTAACAGAGCTACCTCAGGTAATGAAATTTGGGTTGCTGGACTCGTCTAGTCAGTAGCTTACTGAACCAGGGCTGATGGGCTTTATAGTGACCACACACTGATCAACAGGAGTGAGTAGACCCTTCCCACTGTTGGCATAGCTCCCTGATGTAGGTCAGAGAAGGATAGGTCCTCAGTCCACTTAGCACTGGGAAATACCCATGTCCTTTTGGCAACATTTGTCAGCATGTTAGTATATTTACCTCGTCTAAATTTTCTATGCCAGTGCAAGCTGTGATTGGTTACTGAAAAGTAGTCCATTCCAGTCTCTTTGAGAGATTTTTAAATGCAGGTATTGACTCATTTTCCCTACACACAGGTGGCTGGTTATTAGATAAGTGTTGTTCTGGTCCCTATAAGCCCTTGCATGCCAATGTTAAGGTATAAAGAATTTCTGTTTTTGTTGTTGGATAGACATTAACAATCTACTCCCTGCAAGGCAGCCATTTCATGACTGGGTAAGAAATAGTACTACCCAGTACTTAAGCACAGTCCCAGTACTGAGCTTACAAAGAATTATCTGGTTTGGCAGCACCTCATCCATGCTTTCTCTGTCCCATAATAACTTTTTATCTCATCTGTCATTAATTCATTACTTTTTTCTGTGATTCCTCCTCCATCTTATGAGAACTACTGATAAAGATTAATTGGATATGGTAGTATAGTGCTTTATAATTTCTAACAGATTCCTTCACTGTAGCAGACCTCACCAAAATGGCAGCTGCTGTTCTAGAAACTAAGTAAGACAATTACTTCATAATAGGGCAGTTACCTTTCTAAAACTCTTATTTTTCTGGAGAATTTTACGTTTCTGCCTTAGAATAGCCTACTTGACATTGTACTCACCCCAGAAGTACTTGTTTATTTGGCTGTGTCCAGACTGATAGCAAGCTATTGGTTAATGACTCCTACTGAAGCTTTTGATTAAAATGTAGTTTTGTTGCCTGGAGAGGATTCAGTTCACAGAAAACTTTGCAATTTCCTGGATGGCCAATTACTGTCACCTTTATTTTAACAAGTGCAAGGTAGCTCTACCTCAGGGAGAATTGCTTCCAAAGTTGTATGACCTTTGAGTGCTGTGTGTGTGTGTATATATATATATATACACATATATATATATATATATATATATATATATATATATATATATATATCTATATATATATATATATATATATATATATCTAGCTGAAGTGAGTCACAAGTCCAAGTGTGGTGGTCATGCTGTTTCATGATCAAGTAGAGATCTGAGAAAACTGATATGTTTAAATACTACAGAGATGGCGAATAGTTCTCAAGAAATAGGAGATTAATAGTGAAATCTGACTTAGTTGATTGTAGCACACTTGAAATATTTGGAATTGGTTGGAGTGGAGGCTGCAGAGCTCCTGCCCCACCAAGTAGCCATGAGACATGCAAATGACAAATGTTTGAGCTTTAGGATAAGATAGTAGAGATGGTAAAACAAACTGAACAGATCAGTCTATAACTGATTGTAATGTAGAGTAATTCAAGGAGGTAAAGCTTGAGATTAATTTGAGTTTTGTAACATGAAGAAGGGAAACATTTGGTGGACAATGAAAACCACAATGCCAGAATGGGATTTTTTACTCACTGGGGGTTGTAAACATGGAGAATTTGCCAGTGCAAGAGTCAAATGTTAAATATGGGAAGACTTGGGCAATAGTGACAGAGTTTCTAACGTTACGAAAAGGAGCTAGTACTTTGACATTTGTGCCAATGTGGTAGAAGATCTTCAGTGGCTGTATATGTTAAGTTTAGCTATCCAAGGTAACTTTTAAAATTGTTTGTGATTTGTGGGAACAATACAAGCTTAAAAGTGAAGATCTACAAATTGACATTTCCTGCTACTCTGAAAGTATTTTGGATCATTGCAGTCTTGATTTTTGAAAACCCCAGTGCAGTTACTGCAAAGATAAAGAAATCACCATTCAGACTAATACAGATACAAGATGAGCAAGAGGAAAAATGGACTGCTAGATATTGATAGTGGTAGAGAAATAGGAGATAAAAAGGAAGTGAATGTGGATGCAGGGGTGGTAAAAGAAGAAAGTTTATAAGTGCAAATCCCAAAACAAGATGACTTGAAATACAAGATGGATCTACTTGAGCTATGCAGATTATATGATGATGGATTTTTCAGTAACACTTACATGCCAGAGTATTTACTGAGTGCAGTGCTGGGAATGGGTAATCCTTAGCCTAGTCAGCAGGTAAGTGATGCCTTTTTATACTGTACAGATAAAAAGAGTATTAATAGTAATATTTTTGAGCACGCTGTTTTATTGTTGAGGTTCTGAAATTATATTTATTGAGATCTTTTGGCTATCACAGAATATGATGAAGTATTAACTACATGACTGAGCAGTTCTTTAAACTGAGCAAAAATTATTGCTGGTATTCAGAAACATCCGATAATTAACAGAGTGATGACAAACTAGTGTGATCAAAGCAGCACAACGTGGACTGTGACTAATTAGCAATGTAATAGGAGCCAATTAGCATGACAGAGATTGCGTAATTAGGAAATTTCCTGGAAAATACCACACAGACCACATAAAGAGTAAAGAGGAGCACAACATGAAAGAGATCATGTGACCCAAAGTACCCAGTGTTGTGCATGTAGTATAGCTGCAGCAATATGTGCTCACAAGAGAAAGGCCATGTTGTTAACATAAACACTGACAGCCATACTAGGGGCTTCCCAATCAAGTCCACACTAGTTTATTATCAATAATAGGAGGGAAATGGGTATATAGGACAGTCAGAAAGGGGAAAGATCAATCATAGAAGCACACAGCAGGACAAAGGGAAGGGAAAAGTGTGATAGGGTGGGGAAAAAAGGGCATTCTTTGTGGGACAGATACTTATTTTGTTGAATTCTAAAAAGGATAAAGGAAGTAAGGGGAAGTTGTGGGCAGGAGAACGGGTATAACAATTATAGTAGAACCCGACAAAATAAAGAAAGATCCATGGCATGTTGCTGACACAAAGGAAGGGTAATGGAAAATAGAGACAGACAGACAGAAAGATAGAGCAGAGTACAGATGGTAATAGGGAGGACTGGAATACAGGCTGTAGAGGGAAGTAAAATACAAGAGTGGGGGAACACCAGGATGGGATGTAAGGTGTAGTGACAGCTATCTTTTGTGCTGTCTAGTGCTGTACCAAGCCAGAGGACAGTCACCTCCGTGACTGTCCTTCCCATTTGGCCCAGTCACTGGTGGCCTAATAGACAGGGTCAAGCAGCAATCAGACTCTGTCAGTCACACATGCTGGAATAGGGCTCAGTTTTCTGCTTTTTTATTGTTTAATTTGTTTAGATCAGTTTGTTAGTAGCGTGATTAAATTGTAACTGTTATTCTAAACTTCTTGGTTTTGGTTTAAGCACTTGGGCTTCAGCCCAATTGTTTTATATTAAGAAGGTTTGTAGTCTACACTCTTGTGGCAGGAGAGGTATCTTGCATCCTTATAAGTTGGGAATTGCTGATTGAAGGCTTTGTGACTGTTATTCTAAAAGTGTCTTAATTCTGATTAAAACACTTGGGCTTCAGGCATGTTATTTTACATTAAGAAGGTTTGTGGTCTATACTCTTGTGGGAGGAGAGGGTAGCTTCTGCCCTTCTGAGCTGGGAATTGCTGGTTGAAGGCTTATTTTACATGCTTATTCGAACTGTTTTTTTTCCCCTGAAACTGGTACTCTTTTTTTGCTCCAGCATATACTAGATTCAGACCTGTTGAATCTAGTTGTTTGTATAACTTGAGCACTAAACCAGGCCATCTTTTGTTGGAGAGGGTTCCCCTGCACCCTAGTGGCAGAAGTTTGCAGGTAGAACTCATCTGATTGAAGGTTACTGGAACAGGTCTCAGTTTTGAGCTGTTTTATTGGTTAATTTATTTAAATCAGTTTGCTCACATTTGCTACATAAGCAAATTCTAGCCAGCTGCTGATCTTGGCAAAACTTAAGTAGACTTTTTCACTGTATATTGCACTTTTGAAATGCATTTTTACCATATTACTGCTTATTTGAACTGTTTTTTTTTTTTCTGAAATTGGTGCACTTTGCTGTAGCATAGACTAGATTCAGACCTGCTGTATCTAGTTCGGTTTGGATAACCTGAGCACTAAACTACACCATCTTTTGTCAGATAGGGTTCACCTGCACACTAGTGGCAAGAGTATACAGTTAGAACTCATCTGATTATAGGTTGCTGGAACAGGGCTCAGTATTCAGCTTTTTTATTGGTTAATTTGTTTAAATCAGTTTGCTCTCATTTGCTACATAAGTATATCCAAGCCATCTGCTGGTCTCTGCAAAACGTAAGTAGAATTTTTCACTGAATATTGCACTTTTAAATTGCATTTTTACCATATCACTGCTTATTTGAACTGTTTTTTTTTCTAAAATTGTTGCACTATGTTTGCTGTAACACAGAGTATATTCAGACCTGCTGAAGCTAGTTCTGTTTGTTTATCTTGAGCACTAAGCCAGGCCATCTTTTGTTGGAGAGGGTTTTCCCTGCACCCTAGTGGCAGGAAGGGGCATTCAGAACTCATCTGATTGAAGGTTGCTGTATCACGGCTCAGTTTTCTGCTTTTTTATTAGTTAATTTGTTTAGATCAGTTTGTGTTCATTTGCAACATAGCATGGCATTTGTGCATCTTGCACTGCTGCCCAGTGGTGGGTATGGTTGGTGGTTATAGATGCAAACACTTTTGCCTGCAAATTTTCCCTTAATACTCTGCTGGTGCTCCATCTGTGAGTTCTCATGATTGTCCCCTCACTGCCGGGTGATACATTCAGCAAAGCTTCTGATGTACCAACACAGATCCTACGCACTAGCCCTTGTTATTTTTTGCCCACTCCTCCTGTCCTCTACTTTACCCAGTCCTTCCTGTCCTCTCCCTTTTTTTCTGACCACATCAACTTACCTAGTGTTATGGACAGACAATTTCCCACAGTTTCTCCAGCCAGCCTGGTCAACATGGGCATCCTGAGGCAATGTAGCAATTACCTCATGTTCACTGACAACCCACTTTGTCTAGTCCATACAAATTTATTATGTGAGAGATGCATTTATATCAAGAACATAGAATCCAGGCTGTCTCACTCACCAGTCAGTTCATCTGATACTAAGCAAGTTGTCAGCATGCACACCTCACCTCCTGCACCTACCAAACCAACAAAATATAAATCTACATATGCAGAGGTCCTTACAAGAAGCCTACCTAAAAATCAGAGACCTCCCAAACACAAGCACAAGCACGCTTCACATAACACATCCTCTGCAGAACATAGTACACCTAATATATCATACACCAGTGTCTCACCAGTCAAGCCCCTAAGGCATAACACAAAAACAAACATCTTAATCATAGGTGATTCAATTGTGAGAAACACAGATGTCCCTCTCAGCAGGTTGGATAAGGAAATGGTCACGATCAGCTGTCTGCCAGGTGCCATGATTCACAACATCGCACATGCATGCAAGTCTCTCAACAACAGGTACTGTTATGACTCTGTCATAGTCCATGTTGGTGAGAATGACTTGAGATGTACCTCACTGGACTGTATGAAGAGAGACATGACTGAGCTCTCTGATTAAGTGCCTCAGGCAGGTAGGTCCCTAGCCTTAAGCAGCATTTTACCTTCACCTAGGATGATACCTTAATACAAACAAAAAATGGTTGACTTCAACAATTGGCTTAATTTCTGGTGTCATGCAAATGGGATCCATTATCTGTTAGCCTAAGATGACATATCAACAGACCTCAATGCTTTGTCAGAGATGGTCTTCATCTGTCACCCCTGGGATTTTAGTTACTGGCTAAGGATCTTGCCATCCTCATAGTACCTTTTTTAGGCAATGCCATAAGAACAAAATTCCCGATGTAAAAATACCCTCTAAAAACAACTTCAAGGTTATGCTGACAACCACTAGGAGTCTAAACCAGAAACTGCACTCACTGGAAGCAGTTCTCACCTTGGAAGATGCTGACATTTGTGCAGTCACTGAAATCTGGTTTAAGGCTGTGGAGAGCACCCCAGCTATAGCAGGTTACATTTATTTCCACACCTTCAGACCACAAAGTGAAGGTGTGAGAACTACAGGAAGTGGTGTATCAATATTCATTAAAGATAAATACACCTCTAGATTGATTAAACAGCACAATTCCCTTGAATTACTTCAGGCACAATTGACTGTAGCTAAGACCCCTCTTCAAGTCATTAGTAGCTATGGGACCCCCTCCATGAATCAGGACATCCACTCAGCCTACTTGGATCTACTTGCATTAATTAAGCTACAACTAAACACCCTAGTTTTGGGTGACTTTTAATTACCCATCTGAAGACTGGGTAAATTATACTTGTTCTTACTCACTTGCCCAAAGGTTCCTGGAATTTGTTAACTCCACTTCCCTGGACCAGCTGGTTGACATAACAACAAGCGTCTCAAACATCCTGGACCTGGTGCTCACCAATCTGGGGGACTGCTGCACTCCCCCCATGTGTGGCCATCCCTGGTGAGATCTGAGCACAAATCAGTCTAGCTAGAAGTAACTATAACACAAGACCCCCCCCCCCTTAAGCAACAAAACTTCTCCAAAGCCAATAACAGCCACTTATGTGATGGCATAAATAGCTTCATAGCCCTTCCTCCCACTGATGGAACAGACACCTATGTTGAGTTATACACCAATGCTTTATACAAGCACCTGTACAATTGTATTGACTCTACCGTACCTGATAAAACCAAAGCAAGATCTTCAAGGAAAAACAAACTTGCCTGGTGGGCACCATTAATAGGCTATACAATAGGAGAAAGAAATTGCTGTCTAAGAGTAGGAAGAAATGGTCTCAAAACTAGAAACACTACCTACAAAACTTAAACAAGCAAATAAGACTCCTAGTGAAGTCCTCCAAAGCTAACTACAAACTCAAATTAGCTTCCCTAGCTAAGGAAACCACAAGGTGTTCTTTAGTTACATCTGTAACCTCAAAGGTAAGGCCCAGATTTGCACTGAACTTGTAGTTAATGGTACTGCATATATTGAACCTGTGGATATAGCAAAGCTGCTAGCTGACAGGTTCAGTGAAAACTTCATTCCCCTGTCCCTGCCACATATACCTCAAACCATCCCTAACACTTGTCTTCAACCTAGTATCTCTGAGGAGCAGGTCTTAAATGCCCTCTCCAAGGCCAAAAACACAACCTCTGTGGGACCAGACAACATCCCGGGCTGTTTACTACATGGGTTAGAACAGGAATTAGCATCACCATTGAGCACCTTTTTCAATCACAGCCTAAGCACTGATGTCATCCCAGCGGAATGCAAAACAGCTACTATCATCCATTTGCACAAAGGGTGTGCATCCACGGAAAACAGAAACTATAGGCCCATTAGCCTGACCAGCCTTATCTGCAAGGCCATGGAACAAATCATCATGGACCTTATTAACAAAAATGTAGGAAATCTGCAAACACTTGACCCCACCCAGTTTGGCTTTGTCAAGGGGGAATCATGTCTGTTAAACTTGGTGGACTTCTTCAAGACAGTCACCAAAGTGCTAGACTAGGGCAAATCTGTGCATGTGGCTTACCTAGAATAAACCAAGGCCTTTGACACAATCTCCCACTCAGGCACCATTGATAAACTTACCCAGCTGGGTATCGACCCATATATTGTCAAGTGGGTTGCAAACTGGCTCACTGAAGGAACTCATACATTCAAAATTCATGACTCCACCTTCTCCAGCAGACCTGTAACCAGTGGTGTTCCACAGGGATCGGTTCTGGGTGGGTCTATATTAGATAATCGAACTTTCAAAAGTTCGACTGTCATATGGTTGACACCATATGATCAAACTTTTAAAAGTTCAAAAATCTAATAAAAAATAAACTGCACAAATAACCTACCTGAACATTTTAAGCAGGAGGACAAGCCCCACTGCACCTCCCACAGCCCCCGCTCTTTAAATATACCAACTCCGAGTTTGCACTATAGTGCAGAAAAGAGAAATCTTCCTATTCTGTGCTGTATGGAGATGTCTGTTAAAGTGTTCAAACTTTCAAAAATCCAACCATATGGTGCCGATGATATGACAGTCGAACTTTTGAAAGTTCGATCATCTAATATAGACCCTTCTGGGTTACCCCTACTGTTTGGAATCTACTTCTCAGAAGTATAGTCTAAAACTAAAGGACTGTGATGGTCAAAATTTGCTGATGACTGCAAACTGGGAGTGATCATTGGAATCCCTAGTGAAGTCAACATCCTGCAAGAAGGTCTTACGCAGACTAATGACTGGTGCTAAAGTCATGGTCTTAAACTTAATGCAAAAAATGCATTATCATCCCCTTCAGCAAGCGTGATGTTCCTGCAAACTACTGCATCAATAGCAATACTCTAAGCACACAGTCAGTGATGAGAGATCTGGGCACAAAGGTTAACAGCAACCGTAACTTCAATCACCATGTCTCCACAGTGGTAAGAAGGGCATTTTATATTGCTCATCTCATAAGTAAGGGAATTGCCTCCAGAAAAAAAGAGGTTATAACCCCCCTGTACTCTTCCCTCATCAGACCAATAATAGAGTGCAATGCTCCCTTTGATATGTTCCTTCCCAAACACCTGCAGCAATTGGAGAGACAACAGTGATTCCTTACAAAGAAAATTCAGGGTCTTCAAGATCTGTCTTATGTGGACAGACAGAAATCATTGTCACTTTACTCTGTGTTGTACAAAATGCTCAGACCTGTGCCTTGCTTACTGAGCAATCTCTGACCCAGCTTTAATGGAAATGCTGCATATTTGCAAGTCAAATGGCACACAGGTCACTCACTCAAAGGACATTAACCTGGTATGTGACACCAACAGAACTTGCTGGATAGACATTTTTGTCTCACAGAGGTTGCCCGACCTTTGGAACAAGATTCCTATTCATATTAAAGAAAGCCCCTCATTGGCCCTATGTAAGCGTAATTCCGATGATTGGATGGGTAACTGGAAATTTGCCCCTGAGGTTCCAACTGTGTCCCTCTTGGACAGGGACAATAGGTACTGATTTTAATGTCTGCTTGATCCAGACACCCTTGGGAACACAGGTTGAACTTGGCTAGGCTTGTAAGGGCTCTCAGGCCATTAGCCTAGTAACCTCCTATGATCCTATGATCCTAAGAAGTAAGTGTTCAGGCACATTGACAGTACATGTGGGGAGAATGTGTGGGTAAAATATCTATTATACCCTTGTTGATGTTGTTGTTGGGGGATTGATCAACCTCTGACAGCTGAGTGGTGGACTTCAGAAAAATTGGTTAGTCTTTTTTGCAGTGTACTGACACATTGCCTTATTGAAGTGACAACATTAAATATGTCTGATAGAGGTAAGGAATACAGGACAAATGCGTGGGCAGTTGGTGTCACAATGTGTCTCTCTATTGCTGGTTTGAGTGAAGTGAGAATGCTTTTCAAAATGTTTCCTTTTAGTGGTCTCAGGAAATGCTTTGCAAAATGTGTTTCTCCATTGTTCACTTGTGAGACATTGCTTTGCAAAATATTTCCCTGTTTGATGGGAATAATGCTTTTCAAAATATGTCTCTCTGCTGTTGGATGGCTGCGGATATTGTTTCTCAAGATGTGTCTCTTGTTTGGTGGGTAGGAATAAAAGTAAAGTTCCCAAGTGGCAGAAGCAGCCTGATCCAAGCTAAACCAACACAGGGTTTTCATTTGAGAGGCCCCAGCCAGGATGAACAGAACAAATGCTAAAGGGAATAACTCAAGAGCAGGTTGTGTTTCAGGAAGAGAGTGAACCTTAGCTTCTATCTGGAAGTTCTGAAGTTTTTGTATTAAATCCCTTAGAATTATCAGAACAAGTCACCTTGTACCAGTATTCATTTAAACAAGCTTTATTTGGATTAGCACTTTTGTTATATAGACTGTCCCGCGGTGGTGGTGCTGCGGTAGCTTTGTCACCTCACAGTAAGACGCTGTCTGGTTTGATTCTCAGCTACAGCATCTTCTGCGTGGAGTCATGTGTGAATGGGCGTACCTTTGTTGAAGGTTGTGCGTCAGGGCTGGTAACTTGGCACGTAAAAATCAACTACCAATCATTAGCGGACTGGAGTTCGGCTGTGGCAACCCCTAACTGGGAAAAGCCGAAAGAAGAAGACTTTTGTTATATAGACTATCAGATCAAGAAAACATATTGTAATACTGGCTAAGGCACTGCCCTTTTATGCTAATTTCAATAAAGGGGCATGGGAGGAGCAGTTGTTGTGACTGGTTTTAAAAATCATTGGCTGATTAGGAACCTTATGCAAATTAGTAGTAAGGAAGCACAACCAATCTGGGAGTTTCAATTTCAGCCAATTTTATAGACTAATATGAAACCCAGTCACAACATCTGTTCCTCCCATGCCTCTTTGTTTAAATTATGAAAAAAAGAGAAATGCCTTAGCCAGTATTACTGTAAGTGTTTCTTGATTTGAAGAAGTCTATGAGATGAAAACACTAATCCAAATAAAGCTTCTTTTGATGAATACTGGACTCAAGGCAGCTTATTTCTAAGATTTGAATGGATTTAACACAAAAACTTTAGAACTTTCAGATAAAAGCTAAGGTTCCTTATGCTTCTTGAACTACAACTTGCTCTTGAGCTACTCCTTTTAGCATTTGTTTGGTGGGTAGGGGAATTGCTTTTTAAGTGCCTCAAAGCTGTTGGGTGTCTGAGGGAAAGCTTTTTAAAAATATGTCTCTATTGTTTGGATGGTAGATCAAAAGACAATTATATGGCCTGATCATAGTAATTATATATCATGCTGTGCTGTATTTGGTTGGAAAGGTTATCTTATTGACAAGTACCAGTACCACTCTTCTTGGGGCTCCTCATAGTATTGCAAGTGACATACTCAGGAGTGACCTGCAGTAGGCCTCATCCTCCTGTTGTGCTGAAAACCTACAAAGGCCAGGGAGCACACATCAGTGGACAGTGTCCATGCTTTTAATATACTTGTGCTTGTTTGAAATTGTATAACTTGTGGTGGGTAACAGACATCCAAAGGCACAGAGATGGACAGCCAGAATCCACCTGAATACAGGTAGCTATCCACATATCTATTGGAGGCCATATATCGAGTACAGGGAGTATCATGCTTCACGGACCACAAGTTCCAATGCAATGGCATCCAGTTGCACTACCATGGCAGGTTTAACAAGTACATGCTTCACAGCAAGCTGTGATAGAGGCACAGCTGTGAGAGGCTACACACAGCTGCCCTGCTCCAGTAACCTTTTGAGGTTGCCTATGCCTCAGGGTGGGTCAGGTGTTTCATTGTCTGTGCTTTCTGTGGACTGTATGGTGGAGCACTATAGTGTGGATATGGTAGATACCACAAAGCAATAGCTTACTGTATACATGTCTTCACATTTACAGAACAAAAGTACTGTAAAAGAAAGAAAATGAATGGAAACACTTTCTATGTAGAGAAAGACATCTTGCTGCATGTCCTCTGCAAACATAGTCACTGAATACTTCTAGTGAACAAGAGGGGCTGAACCTCCCATAAATGTATATGGTGGGACCTGATGATGCTGTCAGTGGCTATAACACATTGGTAAATCAAATACACCACACGTCACTGACATGATCCATCATGATCACACCAAGGCTTGCAAGGGGAAAAAATTAATCATAAGTATGGGTACACCTACCTGGCCATCATTTACAGACACAGCGGAGATTCTGATATCTTTGTCTGGGATTACAGGCTGCTCTCTCATACCAGACAGAGATGTTGATATTGACATGGAACTTTACCACCACCATGGGTGTCAGTGGGCAATGTCCCAGGAGGATATACCTATACATATATAACACATAGTGTAACATTCCACAGCCAGAACCAGTCAAATCGCAACTATGGTCATATCCTCTCTACAGGCACCTCTGGGCTTCAGTTGCTAATTAAGTCTGCGCAAGATATGTGGGCTTATGTTTTTTGCATGCCCACCCTTTTACAGCTATAACATAATTGGAATCAAGGATTGCCGCATAATATCACTGATGTACCAGGGTGGTTCTGTCTGTTTTTTTACTGGTCAGTTGGAATATGGGTCCTTCACCATGGATGTTATCATGCCTAATTTTGGGGAAATGTCTGAGGCTGATGGAATCACAGTGCCACTGTCAGGTCAGAATATCTCACCTTCCACAGATACAGCTCCATTGCCTGTGTAACCTGTCCCTCTGTCACCAGTAGGTACTGTAGGATAGGTTTTGGTGGGCACAGAAGCCTAGGGTGCACCATTGTTACCTGTACCCAAAGCAAGAGTGGGTGATGGCAGCTTTAATGAGATTGAGGACAGAATTAGGGGCCGTCACTCCAGTGGCCAGCAATGCATTGGTTCCTACATCACGCCTAAGTTTCTCCATGGCCATTAGATAATGGATTTGCAAGACAATCATAAGGACACAGGCTGATACCACTGCAGAGCTAATCAGTGTGGTACATATATCTGTGTAACCAACTCAGAGAGGGCTTTGCCAAATTAGGCAGCATGTTTGACAGACACCATGGGAAGTCTATACTCTTTGGGGGCCCATGTGTTGCTGCTTGCCATGGCCATTGCTGTTGTTCTCTTAGCCCATTCATTTCTATTTCCTGTGAGGAAATCCACCATGAGTTTGCTAGGGAACAGTCTAAGTTCCATTGAGCAACATCCTCCACACCAACTACCAATGTTGAAAGTGCTATGATTACTGTCAATGATGGACAGAGGTGTGCATGCTGAAACAACACATGGCAAGGCAAACTGTACCTATTCATGGTGTACATGATCCTAAGTGCCAGTTGTGGCTCACGCCAGTGACATTCCCCACAGGGGATACTCCTCTGGATAGAGATGTGCATATTTGGCATATATATCTATTGAATATGCTATGGACCTGTCACAAAAAAACCCTCTTGGTGGAACTACTCTTGCAGGGACTGTGACCACCATCACTCAATCTGACCTACCCCTACCCATGTCTATATAAATACTCACAATGCAGACATCACCCCCTCCCTGCACAGTCTTCTGTCTTCACCACATTTACCGGGCCACATCATGTGACACTCTCATATACACTATGCTCATAACCATCCCCAATCAGTGTCATCCTTCTTAAATGTACATACGGTAACATATGTGCCCTGCCCTCATTGCAATGTTATAAGGGTAAATTATGGCTGATGCACAGTGTGGTCAGGGTCTTCATTGTATAGCATAACCTGGTTATTATACTGCATGCATCACTCTTACTCTTTATTATATCTAATCTGGCTCATACTAGTAAGTCAAATGCTGACTGTTAGCAAGTGTTATAGCATACTGTAGTCTCCTCTGCCTTTTATGGTCAGCCCTGCAGCTTGGTCCTCCATAAACACCTCACCAGCACCTCGTTCACTGCTGGCTCTCATACATTGTCTCCCCCAATGACAATAGCTTGCTGTATTTATTTGCATACCAACATGTTGTGTAACATTACGCACACAGCAAATATCTTAAGGCATGTTTCAGGTGCATACTGTAGGGTGCTACTGTAGGTGTCTAAATAGGAAAAGCAGGCCTTTTTCAGTAAGAACACATGTTCAGCAATGATTCAGGTCTCAGACAGTGCAGCACTGAATGAATTATCTGCCATTGTCTGTGGGTTTCTTATGTTTTCAGAGTGCATTTTACATTGCTAATAAAGTACCAAAGCCTGACCTCTGTCGCTCATAATGCAATTTTGCCTTATACAATGCACTGTTTGTTTCTGAATCTTGGTCTAAATTTTCAAGTTAAAAAAAAGTTTAAAACTTTGATATTTTTCTTTTTTTTTTCTAAAAGTTAACTAGCACTTGTATTTGTCAGATCTTGGGGATGATATTTACTCATTTTGTTTAGAAACTGCAAAGTATAAACTATATGAAACTGTTAATAAAGGTACTAACTGAAAATGGTATAGTACTGATAATATGGCTGAGAAATTTTACAGACTGAAGAATTATTGTAGAATATGGTGAAGTATTTACCCTATGGAAATGAAAAAAACAATAACATCTTGCATTATACAATAACACAAAATTTTGTTTCTCACTTTTCATAATTATTTGTGTATGCTGAAAAGACATTTGATATGAAGTTTGGAGATAATATTGAATATGAAAAAGCAACAACTGTATAAAAAAAGGTGATGCCAAATTTGATGTGGCTTATAGTGCAGGACTGATCACCTATCTGAGAAAAAATGTTCAGGGTGAATGGGAAAACAATAAAGGAAGATGTTAAAGTATAATTATAGATCTACTACAGAAATCTGGAACATAGCATAATTTAATTATGTGAAAAAGTAACTAAATACAATTTACTAAAACTAATACAGTGGATATAAAAAGTTCACACACCCCTGTTAAAATGCCAGTTTTTTGTGATAGAAAACAATGAGACCATAATAAATAATTTCAAATTTTTTTCACATTTTATGTGACCTATGACCTGTACTGGTCACATTAAAGGTGGGAAAAGTTTTGAAATTATTTATTTTGGTCTCATCTTTTTATATCACAAAAACTTGGCATTTTAACAGAGATGTGTAACTTTTTATATCCACTGTATATCTATCTATCTATCTATCTATCTATCTATCTATCTATCTATCTATCTATCTATCTGTCTGTGTGTGTGTGTGTGTGTGTGTGTGTGTGTGTGTGTGTGTGTGTGTGTGTGTGTGTGTGTGTGTGTGTGTGTGTGTGTGTATGGCCGCGAGGAGTTAAGTATGCTAAATCTGATTTTTATGATTACATATAGTGTGGAGATTTTTCATCACGAGTAAATTTGTATTAAGCATGTTTATGTATGTATATGCTGAATTAAGTAATAATATACTTGACATTACTAAGAGATAACATATTGTAAGTTGCCTCATCTATGTCCAAATGTGAAGGATGAAATCTGGATATTGATATGCTTAATGGGGAGCAGTAGAAGGTTGACTAATGGATGGTTTTAAATATTTTAGGGATATGTTTATGAACAGAGAAGTTTAAATGGAAGACAAGCTACCATGACTGGAGGAATTTGCTTAGTCATAATTGGCAAGTCATGTACATTGGTTGCTTATGATTGAAAGAAGAATGTGGAAAATTTGAAATGTGTAAGAATTGTTCCAGTCATGCTAAGTAGGCTTTATTTAATTGGACAGAATGATCATATAGGATAGCTTTAAGAACTATTTGTGACAAAGAAAATGCTAATAATCCTGTTGATTAGGTTGATGGATCAGTGATGTATGATGTGGACTGGTGAAGTATGCTAGCATAAAATGAGTAGTGTGTATGCACACAGTTATGAAAACTATGGTTGGGATGTTATGTATTGCTCAGAGTGCTGCTCTTAGGACTTAATAGTAAAGGAACTAGCATTCTAAGCTTTAATAGGTATCTTGTCAACTGGAAGTACTTGGGACTAGGACATTAGTTTATATACTGGAGTATAAAGAAATAGGTAAGTGCAAGTAGAAAATATATAAAAAGAAAGGAGTGATTCAGTAAGGGTAGGTGGAACTTTGAGCACTGCATTATTATGGGGCAATTTAACAATCATGGTTGGCTGTTTTCTGCTTGATGATATATGGGAGAGAGGCTAGGGAGTGTCACATTCATGAACAAAGACATAGTAATAAGCAGGGGCGGCTTGTGCTACAGGACTGCAGCCCCCCACCTGTAAAAAGAAATATAATTGTGTCCCCCCAGTAGAAAATGAAAATAAAAAAAATAAAAATTCAATGTCTTGGAACTCACACATGCATGCTGAGTTCCTGACTGCTATGTTAGGCAGTCCAGAACTCAGTCATGCATGCGTGCTTACTACTTGAACACCAGACTGCTCAGTTAGGCAGTCTGGATAGGGAAGGAAGGGAACTCCTCCATACCAGCCCAGAGGTCTGTGCAGTGACGATCGCACAGACCGGAAGAACACCGGACTGCATTGCCCGCAGGCTGGAGGCTCCAGCCTACTCACATAGTCTCGCGGGGAAACCCAGAAACAGCCTGCATGGGCTGAGGACAGTTATGGAGGTCTTAATCAGGCAGACTGTTTATGGAGGTGATCGGGCTATGGAGGACTTTATAGGCAGACTGTTTATGGAAGTGAGGTGATCAGGGTGTGTGTGTGTGTGTGTGTGTGTGTGTGTGTGTGTGTGTGTGTATGTATAAAATGCCCCAGTTGCTACATGGTGGTGGGTAGAAAATAAGGCTTGAACCCTGTACCTTGGGCCCAAGTGGCAAGAGCCTAAATTCCCTACCCACCACCATTTGTAAAACATTTGCAGATTTTTGCCTCATATTTTTTCTGTTCTATTCCTCATAAAATCTGTGGTTTCTGTATTGTTGTTACTTAACAAAGCCAGTGGTGCAGTGGTAGCATTGTTGCCTGACAGCTACAACTTGTCTGGTTTGATTCTTGGCTGGGGTGCTTTCTGTATGGAGTCTGTATGTCCTCCCTGTGTTTGGGTGGGTTTGCTCTGGTGTCCTCAATGGATATTTGTCCTTATTTTTTGGACTGTATTCCCCCATTATTGGCTTTGTCCAGGTTTTTTGTGCCAAGGTTGAGAGCTATGGTGATAACTGAATTCACTGAATATGTTTGGGGGCTGTATTCCCCCATTATTGGCTTTGTTCAGTTGTTTTGTGCTAAGATATTGACAGTTATGGTGAGAACTGAATTCACAAAATGGTAGCCATTTAAGTTTCAGTCTTCCTTCCTTTCATAAAACAGCTGATTTGGCATAGTGGTATGTTGCTCTGACTGTTTTGCACAGGGTCCTGGATTCAATACTTGGCAGTAAAATGTATGGTGGTAACACAGCATTTTATTCTAACAACTTTCCAATGTTATACAAACACTGTTTAAAATGTGTCCCTGTTTTCTGGTCTTTTGCCCCCCCCCCCAATTTTGGATTTTTCCAGATTTCTTATGCTGCAAAATTCAGAGATGCAGCTGAGTGTCATGTAAATTTTATAAGAAGATGAGAGCTGCAGGGGAACAAAAGTTTAGTGCTGCTTATGCCGAGTCTGCTTGTGTTGTTAATAGCACAATAGGTAGTGTACTTGCTTCTGATGCAGAAGGCTGTGGGTTCTACTCCCACAGTAAGTAGATGCATTGCTGATATTGTACTGTATTGTAAAGGGGGTGGATGCTGCAGTCCTTTTTGGTGAAGATACCTAGTAACTATGAACCTGTTATCAGTTTGCCATCCATTCCCTATTGCAGTATTACTAGTTTATTGTTTTTTTAATGCAACGTAGGCAATTTATTCCTCAAGGGCAACAGGCACTTTATTTCTAGATGAAACAATGAACTATAAAGTTGTTTGCTAGCAGCAACCTCTTCATTAGTTACAGAATTCTTTAATGTGGAATTATTTAGATGACTTTTACTTCTTCAAAGATTGTGCATATTTACTGATACTGGTAGACTGTGGAAGTTTGAGTAAACATTTATGATGGAAATGTTCTGAACTGGGCAGTTTTGTCATTATTGGTGCATGCAATTTGTTTCATTGTTTACTGGAAAAATGTTCTCAATTGGGCAATTTTGTCATTATTGGTGCATGCATTTTGTTTCATTGTTTACTGGAAAAACGTTCAAAACAAATTTCAAACACCCTCTAACAACTGTACTAGATTGTATAAGGAATATAATTTAATACAATTCAATCGGGAAGGTGTATCAAAGACCACGTGTATGTTTCTTGTCCAAGGGGCTTATGATTTGAAATCAGCCCAAAGTTAATCTTTATCTGCCACTGGCAAAATGTATTTTCTTTGAATGTGGGTTTCAATGCTGTTTCAATGAATGTGAGTTTCAAGGGCAGAGAAGTTTTATTGCTAAGACTGTTTTCATTGTGAGATTGCATTGCTTTATTTAGCAGATGTCTTAGTGTTTGTGCTGTAAAATGCAAAATAAAACTTTCAAATGAAGTCCAAATCATTGTAGAAGTAAAGCAGTATGCACATTAGTGTTTATGGTAAATGGGGTGAAATAGCCAAGTAATGGTTCATTGGAACGTCTGCAGGGGGCAGGCTCCATTCGACCATGATTTTGTGAGGGGAAAGGGCGGCAAACTCAAAGACGGCTCCGGCTGAACTATACCTCTCAACTGTCCAGATTTTCACAGAATGAATAGATTTTGCTTCTTATTTTTGGTTTGTTCCTCATAAAATGTGTGGTTTTCTGACAAAGAATTAGGTCACTAAATAATGACAGACACTGAGTTTCAGAGTTCATAACCTTCAGAAAAATGCATGCTAAAGCAAGACCTGTTATTTTATCAATTCTCTCAGTTTATACAACAATTTATAGTACTGTTTATATGTTCCCCCACTATATTTGGCCTTGTCCAGATTTCTTGCATTAACAGATTGAGAGGTACGTGCAAATAAATTGCTTTATAGAATTAGGCATATCCAAACCTCTCAACTGTCCCTGATTTTGGCTCATTATGTTGCTCTTCCCCTAATAATCCTGCCGCAAAATGGCAATTTTGGAAGAAAACATGGGGGGCTTACAATTAAGAAATAACTAATAATCAGAGTTATAGATTACTTTTATTTCAGAAATGCATGTAGATTATTTTATTTTGTCAGCTGCTCAAGTTAGCAGTACTAATATTAAACAAGTGTCCCTTCTTTGACAGGTTCCCAGTTTTATTGTGTGGCTATTTTATATTTTTGCATCACTTTTTTGGTCCAATTTTCATAAAATTGTGGGGGGGGGGTTGGCAAATTAGTGGCAAATCATTAAAGACTGAAGTTAGAAAATAATGACAGACATTTCAGTTTCAGATTTCATACTTTTCAGAAAATTCATACTAGTGCAAGACTTACTATTCTATCATTTTTCTAAGTTTATAAGAGCAATATTTACAAATTGTCCTCATTTTTGGGCCTTTGTCCCACCTGTATGCATGGCTCTGTCCATATTTCTTGTTCTGAGGTTGAGAGGTATGACAAATATGTCAGGGCCATCACAGTCAGCCAGAGACATTTCAAACTGTGACATACTTGTTGCACTCCACTCCCCCATGTAGTGGCTCTGGATGTGTCCAAGCAAGGCAAGGAGCAGTTATGCAGTGTAAATGTGCAGAGTATCCCCCCATCCAAGGCAGACACAAGTGCTACTTTTATTCTGTCCTTGATTTTGCAGAATGTTCTGGTTTCTGTCATATTTTTATACTGTTGATTTATGCTTATTATTACTCAGAAAGTGCCTGTTGCTCTGTGTTTAAGTAGCAATGCTTTAATGACCATAAGGTACGCTTTTCTGAGATTTTAAGATGCAAGTACATTTTAATAAGCATACTGTTAAAGAATTGCCAACATTGAAAGCCTTTCTGTTGTTGCCATGCAGAGAATACTTACATAACTAGATAATGTATAAGCCTTGCGTATTGAAATGCATATGACAGTATTTGTAATAAAGGACAGGATTACATTATTTTAAGAAGCTCATTACTTTTGTTGGAGACTTGCAATCATCTTTGCAGGCTTTACCTGTAAACCAAACAGAATGCCAATCTATCATGTGTGGTCCATTACCTGTACAGTAATCCTTTAAGCAATGTATTTTGAGCTTGTTTCTTGTTTGCTTTTCATTTTTTACTTTGATCATGTTTGTTGTCAGGCAGCAGGTCTTTTTTGGATAAGAAACATTTTTACATGTGGGGGTATCACAGAGATTGCTACTTTCAGCATGTTACTTAGTACTTTAATAAAGCTGAATATAAATTATAGTTAGAACTGTAGTGCAAGGAAAAGTGGTTTGAGTTGAGTGCTGCTTGTTTTCTTATACTTGATTTTGACTGGCATTCCAGTAATGTATTTAAAAAATAATTTATTTTTTTCATGCCTCACAACCTTTTTGTTTCCATCTAGCTATTAAGTAAGCTGTCATGCAGCCAATGCATTGAAATATTTTTTTTCTTCTACACTTCATTTTGTCTTGATTGGACTCTCATAATGACGGTTTGGCACCCAGGGCAGCGTATTTAATTAAAGTCACAGTTTTTGAGGTTTTGAGCATAGCTCCTCCCCTTTGTGGTTGGACACACCCCTTCCCATTGACCCCACCCATTCACCTGTCTCCGGCAGCCCTCCTTTGATTTGATGTCACCAGCCGCCACTGGTAATAAGAAAGCAAAACTAGAAGAGAAGACTGGTGATGGTATGTATTGGTAAAAATAGTGTTAGGCGTATAAGAAATAAATTGCAATTATTTTAAAAAAAAATGAGTAATTAAAAAGATTTAACTAGAAGAAATATAGCTAGCTTTCATGCCAGGCAAGTTATATGTTAATTTAGATGTAGGTATAATAATATGCTCTCCTAAGTACTTAGAATAGTTCATATAGCTGTGCTAGATGTGTAGAGTCATGTCACTGATGTGATAAAGGAAAGCACCATAGAATACAGATGGAAGCTGTAGAGTTATAATGTGTATATGACATTGCATGGAACTTGTCAAATTACGGTGTTGTATATACTGTAAACATGTTGACCTATGTCCTATCCCTTCATGCAAGATGTTTACACTTAATTTAGAATGGTAGTATTCAGAACTACTGCTTACTTTGAGAATCTCTAGACAGACTATCTGAAATTACTTCCAGTGACTTTTCTGGTTTGCATTCTTGGTGGTGTTCTAAATGCACTGCAATAAGGCATTTCCTTTACAGCTGCAAAATGGTGTTTAAATTAGATTTTTGGAAAAAACAAGAAATTAGTTATCATATCTTTCATTTTATTTCTATAATTGTCATCAGCTTTCTCCATTCTGCAACTAGACAGTAGAATAGCTGTGAATTCCTAAAGGTCCAGTAGGTTTATGGTCTCAGAGAGAGAGAGAGAGAGAGAGATGCCGAAGGCAATAAGACAACTGCAATTAAAAGCACACAATAAAAGTGTTGCATATTCCCAGAGACATAATCTCAGTGAGAGAAAGAGAACAAAGTGCTAAAAAATACCTGGCTACACTGGCATTTCTAGGCTCACAAACGTTAAAATGTGATGGGCAAGATGATAAAAGCGTCAGGGATACAACTTCCTAAATACAGTGATACAATTTTATTCAAACTGAACATGTGAAGTGAGAAAGTACCAATGAAGTGGCACAGAATGGAAGAAGCATCTGAGTACTGCTGTTTACATCTAATAGTGTAGATGGAATTCTGTTTGAAAGAAATATACTTTTAAATTAAAAGGAAATATTTGGTTTAGTGTATACTTACCCTTTTACTTTGTAACTCTAATCTTGCTTTTGTTTTATGTCAGCTTGAGGTTATATTCTTCTACTCTACTCAGAATATTTTCTGTTTACATCCCATACCAGAATATCTTAGAAAAAAGCACCATCAAGCCCTTGTGCTGCAGTGGTGGGAGTCTTAAGAAATCTTCGTCTTCCTGCAGTATTAAACATTCAAAGATTGGAGATGTCTTTGTTTAGTATGATTTATCAAAATCCATGATTATCACCTAGCATAGAGAAATATTTAGCATTTGACAGTCTTGAAACAACAAAGTTGGAACTATTTATTCTTTATTAGCTTTATTCAGATTCTGCAGATCAATGCATATATGAATCTGGTAAACAAAGTAGATATGCTGTTTGTTCAGACAGTAGGCTCAGTTTGTTTTCTAATTTATTTTATTTATGCTCTGATGGCCAAGTTAGTCCAATGAGACCAGTGGTGGCTTCTTTTCATATGGTATTCATATCGAGTGACTATTGAAAATGTGGTCAATAAGTCCTTCTCAGTTATATCACTTAGGGCCGGATTCATGAAGGCTTGCATGGAGTCTAAGAGTAGTGTAAGACTCCATGCAGCCTTCGCGATCCAGGAACAGCCCAAAGTCTATGTAAGAGACAAACTAAAACGGCTCTTACACGGACTGGGCATGGATAAGCTAATCACCTCACTTGCAGCTGAATAGCATGCAAATGAGGATGATTAGCAATCCAGGAAGCCCAGAACAGCCCGTGTAAGAGACATTTTAGCTGCAGAAATGTACTCAGTTGACAACTGAGTACGTTTCTGCAAAAACTGCAATGGAGCCATGTCAGCTCCAAATAAAGGGTGCATATGTGTCAGGCAGCATGCCAATGGTGAAATATGTGGCCATTGGCAAAGTAACCTGATGCAAATATATTAAAAATATAATTTTTTTTTCAGCGATTGCCGATGTTTAAACCCAGCGCAGCCCCGTGCAAACAGGCTGCGCTGTATAAAACATAAAAACGAAGGTTTTAAACCTACAAATGTAGGTTTTATGCAATACATGGAATGTCAATGCAGGGACCAGCAGACCAAAACCAACATGGCCACCGTGTAGTGGTTGCTAAGGGGGGAAGCTGAGTCTAAGAGATGTAATTAAGCATTAGCAGGCAATCTGATGCAAATGAGTGTAAGGATACTGAATTCCACTGTCACAAAGCAAATGAGCACAGTCTGAGTAGTGTAAGAGTTACAGAAGGGGGAGAAACAGAGTAGGAGATAGGTGACATCACAGGGGGGAATGGTAGAAAGAAATGCAGTTAATTGGAGGTCAGAGTGACATGACAGATGTCAGACAGATATCATGGAAAGAGGTGTGCCACTAACTAAGCATGAGAAAGTCAAGAAATGGAAGGTGTACACTGTTGCCTACACCAAAGTTTCTTGCTGGGCGTGCATCTTGCGTGCGCACCATGAAGCGCGAGTAAGGCAGTGTGCGCACGTGTAAGACAGACTGAGCATGTGAGAGTGTGTTGGGAGATGTTTAACACTGTTTGCACGAGCGTGCACATGTTTTAATCCGAATAAGCAGATTCTGAACCGTGTAAGTATGTGTGCTCACGTGTAAGCCACTGTGAGCGTGTTTCTGCTGGTTTACACATGGCTCCACCCTGAGGAAACAGAAAGGAAAAAGGAAGCAACAGATTTAGTAGGAAGCTAGCAGGGAATACTGCTGGAGCTAGCAGGTGAAAACAATTAGATGCAGGCAATTACACAGGCAGAATAGTAGCCCAGCCCAGCACTTAAAACTCTGCAAACAGCAGTGCAGGATGTTTCTCTCAAGAGACACTGCAAGACAGGAGTTAAGTTATCAGAAGTGAAAACTGAAAAAACTGAACTCAGAGCAGAAATGTTAGGGGCTGCCATAGCTGTCATAATGAGACATAGGCGACTTGCTGAGGGTGGTGACAATGCAGATGGTGCCAGACAACCCACAGTGAGGAGATGGAGAAGAGTCACCTACCACGGGTTACATGAGCTGGAGATAGTAGAGTGCTATAGAGTGGACAAAGACCTCCTGCAGCAAACAGTGGAGCTGTGCAGGCCACGCCTCACACACAGAACCAACAGAGGGGAACCCATCCCAGTGGAAACCAAGGTATGTGTTGGCCTAAGAATACTAGCAACAGGTACCTTCCAGAGACCAACTGGTGATATGATGGGGATATCACAGGCATCAGCCTCCAGGGTACTGCACCAGTTCCTGGATGCCATGTCAGCACATGTCGGTGATCATGTATATTTCCCCAGTGCCCGTGAGGTATTGGCCAGCAATATGCATCTCTTCCAGCAAATAGCGGAATGCCCTGAGGTACTGGGTGCAATAAACTGCACGCACATACGCATCAAAGCACCAGCCGGTGAGCGGGGTAGGGCATACATCAACCACAAGGGCTTCCCCTCCATCAACTGCCAGGTCGTGTGTGATGCCCAGGGCATAATAATGAATGTGTGTGCTGGCTGTCCTGGGAGCTACCATGATTCCCACATCTGGCATTTGACGCAGCTGTACCAGACATTTGCCAATGGGGACATCCCACATGGACACCTAGTGGGGGATGCAAGTTATGCACTGGAGCCATGGCTGATAACACCCATCAGAAACGCACACACACCTGAACAGGAACGCCATAATGAGGCACATGCACAAACACATAATGTAATAGAGCATGTGTTTGGGCTGCTCAAGTCGTGGTTCCAGTGTCTGGACACATCTGGTGGAGCCTTGTAGTACACACCAACTACATGTACCCAAATTGTCATGGTATGTGCTATGCTACATAATATGATCTTGCAAAAACAGCTGCAGCAGGACCAGCATAGGGCTGGGCCAAACATCCCCCACCATTGCCAAGGCCATCACAGGCAAAGCGTGACTTGGAGGAGGAACAACCTGAGCCTGCCCCAGTAGGCAGAAGGAGGCGTGCCCAGTATGCCCTGGCCTTGGCAAAGAGGCAACGCGTAGCACATACACTGGCTCAGTAGGAACCCTGGGAATGATACCCCTCTCTGACTCACTCATATAGTAACAGGGATGCCTAACATGACACAACCTGCTCTCAAACATGTACAGGGAAGTGTAATATGCGCATCCGACAGAGGCAGCCCTGCAGCACCACCTGAGGCATGAATGCTATGTGTTAAGTAATGTAATACCATGTACTATATGCACACCTGAGGACCCTGACTAACATCCTACCCTCACCAAGCATCATGCCACAACATGACAATGAGATGATCAAGTGCAATAATTGACGGAAGTATCGCAGTTAGTCAAAGGGGATCCAATGCGTGCCAGTCTGGGATGACATGCTGAGCATGACATGATGCACCACCTGCTAGGACTGGCGTGCACCTATCAGTGCAGGCCGTATGGATACTGGCAAAGGCTGTTGTTACCCACAGTGTGCCCTGAATAGGTAAGGCTCAAAACACAAACCTATCTCCATAGGTATCAAAAGGGATAAGAATAAGATAAGGGATAAGTCGAAACAGCAAGATGCATGCAGTCTAAACTCACCCAGTATGGAGAATGGTGATATCTGTGCTGTAACAGAAAACTGAGCCAAGGCTCACAACAGCACCCTAACACTTCCAGGTTACACCTCATACTGTGCTGTACAGCCTCAAAACATGGAACAAGCTACAAAAGGAGGGTGACTAGCAAGAATTGTCAAGGATAACCACACCCCCATGTTGGTACCACAACAAAAAGCAGCATGGACTAGCCATGGTCAAGTAACAGTGGCTAAAACTGCCCCCCAGTTTATAGCCTGCTACAGACTACTGTCCCAACACCAGGAACTGCACCTGGCCTATGCTGGAATACATGAATATATCAAGTCCTCCAAACCACATTATATTGGGTGACTCATAGACTGGGAGCATTATACTAGCTCCAACAGTGTAGGACAAAAGTTCATAGAATCCATAAACCAAAAGGCCCAGGAACAATGTACCACTCCCACAAGAGGGGTAAGCATACTGGATGTGATAATCAGCAACATGGGTACTGGATGGCAAGATGAGAAGTGTATTGCTCACTGGTAAAACCAGACCATAGAGTAATCACACTGGATATACAAATCCTGACCACAGTCCCTGGCCAGAAAACCACAGTGGAAAACATGTGTTAAGCAATATTTGCACTCCTCCAAACTGATGTGGAATCCATTAAAGGTCCTGTGCAGGTGCAAAATATGGGCCACACCTCAGAACCTGTAATACAGCCATTCCATGAACACTGCCAGGAATGCTTGGATCATGCAATCCTAAATTAAAACAAGACACAATGCCATACATGCAGGAATCTGGCATGGTGGACACCAGCCATAACCAAACCATGCAAGAGAATGAGGAAGCTACTACATGATAGAGCAAACATAAACAATGAAGTAATCACTGATCAGTAGTATGGCAATAAAATCTGTCCACACATACAATCCAGTAAGGCCAGCCACAACAAGTTGAATCTCTGAATCCTGAGGCAATGTTACACCTGCCCCAAGTACACAGACAACCCCCAACTCCACCCAAGAAATACAAATATATGTGAGAGATGCAACCATCTATCCAAACTGGAGGCTGAGCTCCCTCAACTCAGTACTCCCAAAACTAGTCAGGAGGAGAAGGTAACCACACACACCACAAACACAGTCCCACATAGACCTATCACAACTGCAAACCAAACACATAAACACAGAAAAACATTCCCGGAGGCACAAATTACAAACACAGCACACCAACAGAGGCCTCTAAAGCAGACACCCAATCAAACAACCTCCAAACATAGCACATGCAACA
The DNA here is from genome assembly GCF_019279795.1 of Protopterus annectens. Classification (NCBI taxonomy): domain Eukaryota; kingdom Metazoa; phylum Chordata; order Ceratodontiformes; family Protopteridae; genus Protopterus; species Protopterus annectens. Next base: position 781,403,269 of record NC_056736.1, on the reverse strand, counting down.
CATAGTACACAAAGCTGGTGTGCCAAACAGTCACAGGCCAGAAGGAGAAACAACATGCCTGATACAGTTGTAATAGGTGACTCCATAGTCAGACACACTGCTGTCCCGCACACCAGACTGAACAAGGGAAAGGGTACAGTAAGCTGCCTGTAGGTTGCCACAATACGCCACATAACAGAAGTATGCAGGTCACTCCAAAGCAAGTAGAAATATGATGCAGTCATAGTCCATGCTGGTGTGAATGACCTGAGATGTACCTCCCTAGACTACATGAAAAGAGACATAGATGAGCTCTCTGATTATGTAGTCCAGGCCGGTATGACACTCACCATTTGCAGCATCCTACCCTTACCAAGAATAATGCCACAGTACAAACACAGAATGATCAGTCATAGCAAGTGGCACACTTACTGGTGTCATTCCAAGGGGATCCAATGTCTGTCTGCTTGGGATGTCATGCTTGACAAGCCACACAGCTGTTCTTGGGATGGCTTGCACCTGTTACCCCTGGGTGTCTGAATATTGGATAAGGCCTTTGCCACCTCCATAGAGCCTTTTGTAGGCAAGGCTGAAAAGACTGACCCACCACCCTAGAAAACATAAGTGGAAAGAAACATAAGGGTAATGCTGACCAATGCCAGATGTGTAAACCCCAATATGCATGCTCCCAAGGCCATCCCCAGTATGGAGAACATCGATGTCCGTGCAGTGACAGAAACCTGCTGCAAGCCTCCTGACAGCACACCAGCACTACCAGGTTATACCACTTATCATGTGTCATGGCCCCAAAACCTGGAACAAAACATAAAAGGAGGGTGAGTATCCATATTCAGCACATACACCTATATGTCCAGGTAACTGACAATACACAAGGCATTGGAGTCCACCCATGTGCAACTAACTGTAGGCAAGACTGCTGTACAGTCTGTAGCATGCTACAGACCACACTCTCCCACACAGGAACCCCACCCAGCCGTCCTGAAGACACTGGACAGTATGAATGTCCCACCAAATACCAAACAAGGTACCACAAATTACCACATAGGTGGTAAACCATTATGTATGGAAGGAGTAACCAGGGACCTAGGGACACAAGTGGACAGTAACCTGTTATGTGACACCCACATTGCCAATGTGGCTAGGAAGACTGTCTACATTTGACACCGTATCAGGAAAGGATTCACATCTACGTCAACAGAGGTCATTGTGCCCCTATACTGTTCTCTAATCACACCCATAATCTAGTACAATGCCTCATATGGGATGTACCTTACCTGACACCTGCAGCAGTTAGAAAGACCTCAAAGGTACCTCACCAAGAGGATAAAGGGTCTCAAATATATGTCATATGCTGCCTGGCTGTAGACACCCCAGCTGAATGCAGTCACATACTGCCTACACAGAGGCATTGCATGCCTGTTGTAGAAGGCCATGCCCAACACAGGAGTAATGGACATGCTCCACCCCAGAAAACTCAAATCCATTGGAGCTGTGAGAGTGAGAGATGACAACCTGAACACATAATGAAATAGGATGTGCTGGTGGGACAGATACATAATCCAGAGGCTCCCCACACCCTGGACCAGAATCCCACTCCATGTTAGGCAGAGCCCCTCACTGACACTCTTCAACAGGAATCTTGCCAAGTGGATGGATAATTGTAGAGTTACACTGGGGGTCTTCATTGTGTCATGTCCAGACAGAGGCACAGCAAAGCAAATCATAAATGGCCATAATATTCACATAGCAAGGGGTGGCAAAAGCCACACACACTCTGGCTAGGCTAACAAATGCCCTAGGATGGATAGCCTAGTATGAACCTATGAACCTATGAAGATACAAATTGTACAGGACACTAAGGATAATCCCAAGGCTTTCACAACTGATGGTAGGAACCATGTTGGGAATTCACAGATATGCTCTGAATCACACAAATATCACAAACACACACACATATTGCCAACATACATCCTGACAGGTGCAGTGCAAAACCCGAGAATGCAGAATATCTATCCCAGCAGACTGCTGGCCCCCTGACATTGCAGATGTTGAGGTAACAGCCAACATCTACAAAGCAAAACACACAGCAGCAATGGTATGAGATGGTGTCCTGGGCTTAGTGCAACATGGACTCCAAGATGAATGGAATGCCAAATCACACTACTGCCCGATGTAAGCCTTACCACAGAATATGTACCCAAAGAGCAGTGTACAACAACAGTGGTCCTTCTCAACAAAGGTGTTGCCTGAATGGATACTGAAAACTACTACCCCAGAATCCTGAGAAGCTCGGTCTGCACAGCTATGGAAAGGATCAGCATGTACCACAGACATAAAGATATTGGGGACCTACTGACACCGGACCCTACCCAGTGTGGCTTTCTTAAGTGCAGATCCTGCCCCTAAACATGTTTGACTCAATTGAAACAGTCATTAAGGTCATTGATGAGGGCAATGTGGTCCACACAGCATAGCTGGACCTTGCAAAGGCTTCTATACAATACCCTATGTGTTCATTATAGATAAGCTCACCAGCTTAAATATAAACCCCTATGTCAGTAGAGGGGTTGCAAACCAGACCAAGGACAGAACAGACATGGTCAGACATGCTGCAGCCATGTCAGACTACAAACCAGATATAACTGGCATCCCACAAGGCTTGGTCCTGGGATCTCCCTCGTCTGGTATATATGTCCCATAGGTACAGGCAAACATGGAAGGACTGTGTCCGAACATGTTTGCAGAGGACTACAAACTGCTCACCACATATGATCCACCAGCTGACACAAGCATCCCACAAAAGGGCCACATAGAAACAGACAACTGGTGCCATAGCCATGTCAGCAAGCTAATTGCAGAAACGTGTATAGTCAACCCCTGTGGATATACAGTAAGTGCCCACCAATTACCACATAGGTGTTAACCCATTATGTAGTTAACATGTAATGAGAGACCTGGGGACACAAGGTGATATATATCCTGCATTGGACAAACATGTGCTGTAGTATTTACAGAAACATACCATATACCCACCTAATCATGAAAGTTGTCAGATCTAGATAAGGGGAGGTCATTGTGGCTCTGCAGTCATCCTTCATCAGCGGTACAATTGACTACAATAGACCCTGTGGGATGTACCTCAGCAGACACCTCCATCAACCGTAAAGTCCCCAACAGTACCTCACCAGGAGTATCAAAGAGCTTGCACAGATGCCATGTGTTGCCTGTGTTGCTGGTATCAATAAACATGCTGCACCTTGTACAATCTGAATGGCAGTGAGCTATGCACATGAGAGACCTGAACACCAGCACTGACTTACATAGGACAAGCTGTACTGCATGATCCATAACACAGAAGCCACCCCCACCCATGAGTGAACCCCCATTACAGGCTACCCATAGAGTCACTTATCAATTTTCCTCAATAGGAATCTTGATGAGTGGATGGGAGATGGTAGCTTTATCCTGGGTATCACTGTCATGTCACAGGTAGACAGAGGCACAGTATACTAACCATGACATATGTCATGGCAAACTCCACTTACAATGTGTGTTGAAGGACAAGCACACTCTCCAACTAGCATTAGACATGGACTAGGGCACATCGCTAGTGTTTGCAAATGTACACCTATGTTGTGGAATACACTACCAATGTTGGACAAGCCTGGTTTAAGTAGTTCATATCTGAACAGAATGCAACATGGTAAGATGTACACAACTGGCCCCTAACCAGGCTGTTGTGCCCACTATCAAAATGTAAAGCAGTGATAGCACTAAAGCCCAGGATACTGTCCACCACAGTCAAAGTACTACCAGTACACTATACAGTACTACAGTGTTAGGTCAGTGTGAAAGGATGTTGACAACTGTATGCAAAGTATCCCATGCAAACACTGCAGGCACAGTATAATCCTGTTGTGTTCACACACAAAGCAGTTGTACAGTAACTACACAACATAACACACAACACACAACCATAAACGGGTGATATTTGTTGAAGTTCACACTCATCCACAAATGTGGTGGGCTGCAGAGTCCAACATATGGAATGCTCACACTGGGCATGCTCACACACTTTGATAAATGAGACATATGTCAGACAACATGCCATGGGAAGGCTGAACTGGGCATGCTCACACACTTAGGCCAAATCTCAGTTTAGCAGTTGGACACACATATCTGGTATTTTTATGTGTTATTCCAGGAACCAACCACATTACAGCAGTCTGCCCAGTGCACACAGTTAAATGACTACAGAGACATACATGATATAGTGGATCCCTCCCATATGCAAACATCTTCCACAGATGCACAAGTTGTTCATACAAACAGGGAATGCTATGGCAATAAAGATGTGCAAACAGTCTATCAGCAACAAATAATGTGCATTTGACAATTAAACATATGGGTGTAGAGGTCAACACTAGGCTGTTTGCCCTAGGGAATGACAGCTTAGCCAGAGTGTACTTGGAGTCTGCCTCCCCACAGGATGCACAGTCCCCTTTCTAAACACCGATGATGTCAGCACCCTATAAGTACAGCAGGAGAAAAGAAGCTTCCCAGTCATGCGAATAGCGCACTCTGCTAATGTGTCTGTCACAAGTGTCATAACATAGTTAGGTAGGGGTTTGAATACTGCAAATGCTCAGTGTGTGTCTGTGTGTGAGTGGGGTTGATGTGTGTGTAAGTCTGTGGGAGACAAATGTCCCTTTTGGCAACTGGGAAAACACACTACAGGATGCACATTCCCCTTTCTAAACACTGATGATGTCAGCACTCTATAAGTATAGCAGGAGAAGAGAAACTTCCCAGTAATGCGAATAGCGTGCTCTGCTAATGTGTCTGTCTCAAGTGTCATAACATAGTTAGGTAGGGGTTTGAATCCTGCGAATGGCAAGTGTGTGTGCTTGTCTGAGGGGGTTTAGTGTGTGTGTAAGGGAAATGTCCCTTTTGGCAACTAGGAGAACAGACTACAGGATGCACATTCCCCTTTCTAAACACTGATGATGTCAGCACCCTATAAGTAAAGCAAGAGAAAGGAAACCTCCCAGTAATGTGAATAGCACACTCCGCTAATGTGTCCGTCTTGAGTGTCATAACATAGTCAGGTAGGGATTTGAATCCTGCAAATTGCAAGTGTGTGCTTTTGGCTGAGGGGGGGTTAGTGTGTGTGAGGACAATGTCCCTTTTGGCAACTAGGTGAACAGACTACAGGATGCACATTTCCCTTTCTAAACACTGATGATGTCAGCACCCTATAAGTACAGCAAGAGAAGAAAAACCTCCCAGTAATGCGAATAGCGCACTCTGCTAATGCATCTGTTTCAAGTGTCAAAATATAGTTAGGTAGGGGTTTGAATCCTGCAAATGGCGAGTGTGTGTGTTTGTATGAGGGTGGTTAGTGTGTGTGAGCGAAATGTCCCTTTTGGCAACCAGGAGAACAGACTACAGGATGCACATTTCCCTTTCTAAACACTGATGATGTCAGCACCCTATAAGTACAGCAAGAGAAAGGAAGCCTCTCAGTAATGCGAATAGCACACTCTGCTAATGTGTCTGTCTTGAGTGTCATAACATAGTCAGATAGGGGTTTGAAGTGTCATAACATAGTCAGATAGGGGTTTAAATCCTGTAAATGACAAGTGTGTGTTTTTGGCTGAGGGGGGTTAGTGTGTGTGAGGACAATGTCCCTTTTGGCAACTAGGTGAACAGATTACAGGATGCACATTTCCCTTTCTAAACACTGATGATGTCAGCACCCTATAAGTACAGCAAGAGAAGGAAACCCTCCCAGTAATGTGAATAGCGCGCTCTGCTAATGTGTCCGTCTTAAGTATCATAATATAGTTAGGTAGGGGTTTGAATCCTGCAAGTGTGTCTGAGGGGGGTAATTGTGTGTGAGGGTACTGTCCCTTTTGGCAACTAGGAGAACAGACTACAGGATGCACATTTCCCTTTCTAAACACTGATGATGTCAGCGCCCTATAAGTACAGCAAGAGAAGCCAAGCCTCCCAGTAATGCGAATAGCACACTCTGCTAATGTATCTGTCTTGAGTGTCATAATATAATCAGATAGGGGTTTGAATCCTGCAATTGGCAAGTGTGTATTTTTGGCTGAGGGGGGTTAGTGTGTGTGAGGACACTGTCTCTTTTGGCAACTAGGTGAACAGACGACAGGATGCACATTCCCCTTTCTAAACACTGTTCAGCTGAAGGCCATGGCTCTGGCACAAGTTGTCTGTTTCTATGATGCCCCTTTGGAAGATGCTTGTGTCGGCTGGAGAGTCGATTATGGTGGCCAGTTCGCAGTCATCTGCATATTTGGTCAGCCACAGTCCGTCCGTGTTGGCCTGTACCTCCAATAAATATATACCAGACAAGAGAGGTCCCAGGACTGAGCCTTGTGGGACACAACTCATAACTGGTTTGGAGTCTGGCATGGCTCCAGCAATTCTAACCATGTGGGTTCTGTCCTTGAGCCACTGTGCAATCCATCTAGTAACATAGGGGCTTATATTTAAGCTGGTGAGCTTCTCTGGAATGCCCAAGTGGGGTATTGTTGTGAAGGCTTTTGCAAGGTCCAGGTAGGCTGTGTGAACCACCTTCCCCTCGTCAATGGCCTTGGTGACTGTTTCAAAGAAATCAACCAGGTTAAACCTGGTAGTGCTGGTGTGCTCTCAATAGCCCTGAACCAGGCATCTGTTACTGCACAGATATCGATGTTCTCCATGCCAACGAGTGTTTTGGGTGCATGCATCTGGAGGTTTAGACTTCTGGCGTTGGGTAGCATTACTCTTAGTTTCTTATCCCTTGTGATACCTATGAAGGTGGGTTTGTCATTTGAGCCTTGCCTAACATAGGAACTATGGGGGTAGCAAGAGCCTTTGCCAATATCTGAAAGCCCAGGGGTGACAGGTGCAGGCCGTCCCTAGCGAAGCAGTTAGTTCAACAGAAGATGAATATGTGAAGATGTAGTGCCTGTGATTAGTTAGCAGTAGCATATATGACTGCTCACATGGACACATGCCAGGTAAGTCATATGCACTGTGTCACAGGCAATGTACATGTGAACAGGACAAACAGTGACATCCTGTCAAGTGGGACATGGACATACATATAGTAAGCTATGCAGATGGCACTAGGAGTCCACAGAAGCTCTATAACTATGCATTGCAGGTGTGATCAGTATTTCAGGGTAATTGCAAGCAAACATGCATGCAAACAAAGCTACAGTAAACAGGGCTGCATGTAGTCCATTGTACGACAAACAAGCTGTACCAGTTCCAGTAGGTAACACTGCAAATATGCAGGCACTATGCACATGTACATGGAAATACACGGGTCAGATGGCTAGGGTCCAGTCTCAGTGCACACAAGTATACAGACCATGTACTGTCAGGATGTACAATAACTGGATGGAAACCCATGTGCTCATACCTGCAGTAATACACATGTCAAATAACAGACACTGAGCCTTCACTCAGTGGTTCCATACTTAGTAGGATGTATGCTACCTGGCCTGCCACCACAGTATCCCTGACATATATGGGGACTCTCCCTCCTGTGACAGTTAGTTATGTGTGTTGGGGCTGTCTAGCATGGTATGAGATGTGAGCATGCAGTGCTAGGGTGCTCCTGTGTGTCCTGTACCAGTCGTGTAGTACTGCACACATATCAACATCCTCAAACATCTGCATTGCAGAGTCCAGTGTGGGCAACATGCCACTTGCAATTTACATGCCCATCATTGTGTATTACTACATTCATTACCTTATCCCCTGTGCTACCTATGTATGTAGCCTTCTGTTGACATCATTACCACCAGTATGCCAACATGTGCAGATGATACACTATGGTACTTACCATGGATGTAGACAAGGACATGACAATCACACACGTACTGCATCAGGCATGCTGCGATATACCCACAATTAATTCAGCACACAGTACTGTTAACAACATGATACTATTACTACACATCTATGTGGTCACCCTGTGCATCAGCAACATGTTAACCTGTACCTGCACAGTTGTTACAGTTTGCAGGAGGTGGCACAGTTTCATCATATGCACAGGGTGTGAACTTGGTATGCCTGAGTCAGCCACTGATACCACCAATTGACATGTATGTGTATGTGTGTTGGTGAGGGACAGCAGTAGAAGGTGGGGCAATGTTGATGCAGTGTGTGCGTGTATGCGGTAGCCCTAGATGTTGTCAATTCGCATGTGTGTATGGATGCACACAGTTCCACCTCATGGCTGCCATATACTGGTGTTTGTGGACAGCCACAGACTGTACCTGCCAGGTCATACAGATCAGTGTCTCTGGCCACGGACATGGTACCTGTGCCTTGCAGGGGTGCTACGGACCATATCCAGTACCAACCCAGACTGGGTACTGTCATCAGAAGCAGGTGTTCGTTGACTGGGCACAGATCCCTGTCGGGCCTGGCCAGAGCCATGTGCACGTGGTCTCCTGGGGCGGTCTGATGACAGCACAGACCCAGCATTGCTGGGGCTGCTGCTGGCACTACGGGGTGGCCGCGGCCCTGCTGTCATCCGCGACGACTGCCAGCTGCTGCTGTTGCTGGCATACGGCCACGTCGACACCTCAACCGCCCACCATCGCCCTGGCTCATAGACATGTAGTTGTGGAACCGATCTAATATGTCCCCACAAAGTCTGTCTATGACATCAGTGAAATCACAGATGGCAGCCGCAATGTCACGCATACTGTCAGTCATGGCTGTGCCACATGCTGTCAGCTGCCTCAGACCCTGTCTGGTGTACCGTTCCATACGTGACTGTGCCTGCATGACAGCCCGAAGCATAGCTGAGGTTGTAAGACCTCTGTGGGCACGTCTGACAGGGGCAGTACGCCCATGGATGCTCCCACGAGAACCCCTGGACATCTGTCTGTGTGGTACCATCTCTGGGCCATGCCCATGGCTGCTGTGTGGGGAGGCATGTGCCACAGATACCACATTACCCTGGTCAATGCCCACTGTATGCTGTCCATCACCTAGGGACATTGGTGACAAAGGGTATATTGGCAGGATAACTGTGCGCATTGATGGGGTCGACAGCTGTGTACTGTCAATCGGCTGACCAGTGGCGGACCCTGGCATACTTTTCTGTGCCATTACACAGATGTCATCATTATCAGTACCCACGGCACCTGATTCAGGTTCCCTGCTACATGACACCAGAGCAGCAACAGAACCTGTGGGAGGGAAACAGGAAACACAGTTTACAATGTCTACACATTACCAGTGATGCACACATGCACACATGCACAGGTGCACACATGCACACATGCACAGGTGCACACATGCACACATGCACACATGCACAGGTGCACACATGCACAGGTGCACACATGCACACATGCACAGGTGCACACATGCACACATGCACAGGTGCACACATGCACAGGTGCACCAGTGCACACATGCACAGGTGCACACATGCACACATGCACAGGTGCACACATGCACAGGTGCACACATGCACACATGCACACATGCACAGGTGCACACATGCACAGGTGCACACATGCACACATGCACACAGTTTCACACAATTGTACAGTACTCAGTATGTGTGATATCAACACACAGACACAGACACACCTACATGCATACAAAGAGCACTACTAAGTGAGCCAAATAGTACTATTACTATCAACACTATTACAGGAATTGTTAATACACACTCACCAGCATGGATAGGCTGCATTGCTGTTATACCAGAGGATCCTGCAGACGTGAAGAAACTAATGTCAGTGGGCACAACTGTGCCATTGTTACTGAGTATGATACAGGTCAGTGGTACAACAGTCACCTTTCACAGGTCAGCTGCTAATATTGAGGATATCACACTTGCACATTAAATACTATGGTGACAGCTACAAACCAAGGACACACCTCACACATGCATTAACTACCAGTGTACACAACAGTCAACTATACATATGGCATATTACCTGCACGTTCACTGTCTTGCTGCTGCGTGGCTCCAGCCTTCATCATAATGCATGTCTGCTGCTGTTGTTGTTGCTGGTGGACTGGAGCCACTACTCTCATGAGTAGTCCCTCCAGTCTGATGAGTGGGGGATGTGTAGCCACCCCACCACCTGTGGCGACCTGTTGCCTGTGGATATCCGATGCACGCTGAAGGACATGTCTGATTAAATCACTGCAGTGATGTCTTACCTGCTCATATGTCCTATTATGCGTGCCTATGTCATTTACCCGACGGACAAGGTCTTGCCACAGTGCAGCCCTCTCCTGCTGATTCTGGCTGGTGTGGGAAAAGAGTATTGCATAATCCCACACCAGGCTCTGGTGTATCTCCTCATCCTCAGCTGTGGAGTAGGTGGGATTCCGTGGGTGGGCCATGTACCTGAGAAAGAAAATAACCTGGTATCAGCAATATATGTCAGCAGAATCTGGCACACATACTACACATGCTACTCGACTGTTATGATACAACATATCTCACATATGTAGCATCTGTCTGTCTATTGGTGGATACACATGTAGATGGCCAGGTATCAGTGCTCAGCCAGCAACTGTGCAACAGTACCTGGCATACTCCATACGACATACTACCAAACCCCAGCAGTCAGAACACTGATTCAGGTCAAGAGCACCTCCTCACTCTGGGGTTTGTATCTAGGTACTGTATGGCCTACATCATCAACTACTGTGAGCTGACCACACACTGATTGCCCTGGATATACATATCCCACCTCCACCACCAGCACAAACGACTATAGTGCATAACATTACAGATACAAACTTTACACTTTGTAACAGTGACATGGTATCCTTTCAGCCCACTGGGCCAGTGGCAGATACAACCCACAATGCTGACCCCTACACAATTGCTTTCTACAGACATCTCCGAGAATGCATGGATCATGCAATCCCATATATGACCAAGACACTCTCCACAAAGGGACAGCATCCTGTCTGGTGGACCCCAGCCATAGACAGATTGTATTACAGAAGATGGAAGCTACTGCAAGACAGAGCATAATTCCATAAAGGGAGAGCATGTCTGAACAGCACTAGTAAGGATCTATTTTCCATCATACAAAATCCATGGGCAACTTTGAGAGGGAAATCAAGAGGGACACTACAGATAACCAGAAGGCCTTCTTCAGTTATGTTAGCAACCTAGTCAGGATCCATCCTCTATGCCCATAGTTAGTACACAACAACAAATATTTCACTGACACCACAGATATTGACAACATTGTGGCAGACAGGTTCAGTGCAGGTGTCACCCCGCCCTCTCCCCCAACATAAGACATAGTTATCCCAGCTGACTGTAACCTCCCTGTCATCACAGATGTCCAGGTGAGAGCCACCCTCAGGACAGCAGAATACACAGCATGAATGGGACCTGATGGTATCCCCAGTTGCATGCTACATAAACTCTGACAGGAGCTAAACACACATATAGAAGTGCTACATAACACTAGCCTGACTACAGAATATGTACCTGTACACTGGCGCACAACAGCAGTGGTTCCACTCCACGAAGGAGGCACCTCAACATACCAATACAATACAACACAATGCATTACATTACAATACAATACTATACAATATGCTATTGCCCCTGGGACTACAGCAGTGTACTGTTCTGCTACCCTGACCATTGTGACACATGTGGTGTGATGGTACCTGCTGCTGTCACACAGTTACACAGGGTGACTCTTATGGCATATTACCTATCTGACTAACATTCAGCAGGGGTATGTGTGACATGTACTCATGGGGAGTCTTGCTTCTTAACACTGTGTGGTTTATTGCAGGGTATGTCTTATCTGTGGGTAGGAACTCTTACCTCCACATGTGCACTCTATTGCAGTGGCACGGACAACACACAGCAGACATTTAGGTTGTGGATGGTGTGAGGTGTTACTATGGTTGTTGGGCATCTGTCATGGGTGTGACTTACATATGTAAATCTGGGAGTGGTAACCTCTATGTTGATAGCATATGTGTACTCTGTGGTGTTGTCAGTCACTGTGCATTGGTAATGTGTTTGAGTGCATTGTCACAGTGTTGTACATGTCACTGTGTCCTTCTCCATATCTGTAGCTGTCATGTGATGTCCATACCATGGCATCCATTATGTGGTGTGGAGGGGTACACCGACCTACATGTCCATAGCTGACACACCATGTCCGCTGACACATACCATGTGCAGGTATTCCAGGGATAATGTGCCACTGTGAATATCATTGGGGCCACTATTGTACACATTTATGACCCTGTTCACCCCTGACACATGCAGTGGTGGGCAGCCAATAACATATCTGGAGGTTACTGGAGTAGGTGATCTGGAATGTGGTATGGTACTCCAGTTTTGACACTGGTGTTCACTCCATGCCTTTGTCACCAGGCACCTGTTGCAATACATCTGTACACATGTGCCTCACTCAGAATTTATATACATCTCTCTCTCTCTCTCTCTATATATATATATATATATATATATATATATATATATATATATATATATATATATATATATATATATATATATATATGTGTATATGTGTATATTGATGCACATATATTGCTATAGATCTGCATCAATATACACATATATATATTGATGCACATATATTGCTATAGATGTGGGGGGGGGCACAGAAGGGGTGTGAGTGACAGAGGGGGTGGGACAGGCTGTGTTGCAGGTCATCATATACAGTCATATCTGTAGATAGTCAGATCAGTCTGTCTATGTATATGTATCTACATATATCTATATCTGTATGTGTGCATTACATAGATATGTTTGTACAATATTCTATCTACATCTGTCTATGTATTCCTACATCTCTCTCTCTATGTATGTATACATATATGCATATCATATATATATATATATATATATATATATATATATATATATATATATATATATATATATATATATATATATATATATACACATACATATGTTGACATACATACGTATCCATATGTTAGACAGGTATATCAACATATTTGTCTACCATACTGTATACACACACTAACATACAGCTAAACATACATAACTGTGAAACCTACTTTGTACATGGTACTACAACCTACAATCAACCAACATTGATATGTGCACATAGATGCTCTCACATACAAATGTATGTACAGCCTTCACTGATAGTTGCTGTATGTCCCCTGCCCTTTACACATCTTCATATACATATGGATACAGACCAATGACACATATGGAGGGTTCACAGTATGTAGACCTTTATAGTATTACTTTACATTACCTGTGTTTGTCACAGCTGCTTGTGTTGCCGTCTGGTTCTCTGTCCTGCTGCTCCACTTCCCAGTTGTCAGCTTTCAGGTAGCTGTTGCTGAACAATTTGTTTGTGTCTGCTTAATTGCAGTTTTCTCTGTCTCTGTCTCTGTCTCTCTCTCTCTCTCTGTCTGTCTCTCACGTCCTTCTCAGGGTGCAATGAAAGTATTGCATGTGTGGACTGGGAGTACAGCATACTTTTGTAGGTATCTGCATATACCCATGTGATGGCCTCTGCACCAATTGTTAGCCAGCATTTGCTAATTGCATGCAGCCAGTTGTGTACTGATTGCAGTTCTCACTGTGATTTCAGAACAGTGCTATAAAAGGGTATGTGAGATAGGCGTAACCCTTTCAGGTTTTAAGGGCAGGGACCATGCTGTTATGCTGTGGACAATGTTCTGTGAGTGTAAAGGTTGGTATCTCTCTCATATTTCCAGGTGTGTTGTAGATTAACATTCCTCCATTCATTTCTCCAGTTTCCTGTACTAACTGTGTATGTACACTGACACCTACAACTACTACTACTGTTAATGTGTGTGTGCTTTCCTTTCACTTTTGCTTGCACTTTGTTGCTAAGGCTTCAATAGTTGCCCTTTACAGTCACTACTTGTATGCCTGCTAGGTGTCTTGACTGTAGTGTGCTGCTGTAGCTTTCCTATTTTCCCTGTACATTCACACCTTGGAATGCTTGCTATATCTGCTAGGGTGTTACAACATGCAGTGTGGTCTGGCCATGGTGTGGGGCTTGACATCTACTAGGGTATTTGAGTATGCTGCTGAGCAGGCCCCAGAGACTTTCTGGTTCATCTGTTATGTGCCTCATGGAATGGTACATATCAGTGGGGTACACCCATTAAAATGTCTGGTATGCTGCAGTTGTGACTGTGGGTTAGCATGAGCATATGTATTGCTACACTTTTTCTGCCATGCAAGTGATGAATACTTTCAGGACTCCATAGTTACCATTGCATGTGTTACACCTTTCTGCCTACTGTTTGTACATTTCACATGGGGTCTGTGGGGCATCCCTGTAAGTCATTCACTGTTGCTATGTCTAAGCTCTTAACTATTCAAATATGGTGGTGTCAGACCTGTCATGTGTACAGATATTTGCAGGTTGTCCACATTTCTGCCTCATATTTTGGTCAATATCTCATGCACACCTTTTTCTGGCAAGTCACTCTGGCCTCAAGTCAGAATATGGTGACAAACATTCAAGTTTCAGACTGCATACCCTTCCAAACATCCCACAAAGTGCAGACCCTGTTACTCTCTGAACTGTCTGCGTTTGTTGTAACATTATTTGTAATGTGTCCCTGGTTTTGGGCCTTTGCTCTACATATTTTATTACTTGGTCCAGATGCGTTCCTGTAAGAGGTTGTGGGGTATGGGCAGTGCTTATCCTGCTGTGAGTATGCGTGTGGCTTGCAAGGTGCTATAGTGACATTATTACCTACTAGCTTCCAACTAGCATGGCTGTTTCTGTTCACACACTACTATTATGGAAATCCACTAGTTTTGATAGTAATTCTAAATGGCATGCTTTGTGTACTACACATCTATATTCCCTTTACATTCATTCCTACTATTACATGATATATTTATTTTAGCACAATGCTCTTGTATAAGAGTCATGGCTTAGTGGTAAGTTATGCAGACTACTGTTGCCAAGGTCCTGGGTTCGGGACTCACAGTGGGATTTTATTTTGCTTTTGAGCTGAGTACAGGACCTGTCAATCAAAGTGACTAAGGCACTTTTAAGCAGTTGTAACCGGGTTAGCGCTGGTTTGCGCAGAGCTCACGCATGCGCACTGGCAGTTAGCTCCGCGCACACCCGCTTACAACCTCTTAAACGTGCCTACTCTTGCGCACACCCATGCTATTTTCTTTGAAAGAAAAGAAAATGGGGAGACAGGAAAGTGGTGAAAAGGGGTCACAAAGAGGGTAAGACAGTAGGGAAACAAGCTTGGGATGTGCAGGAGGGATGTAGGTAAGGCCCATAGCTGCCCATTTCTTCATCAGCAACAGCTGTGCATATGTATGTAATTTTGTGTGACATTTGAAACCTTCCACCCCTGAGAGAGGTGTCAGGACAACAATAATACTTGTTGTACAGCCAATTGTAATTGATAGGTTCCATGTCCAGTAAACATGTGTGCGGAATGGGCAGCTATGTATGGGGCATAATTTTTTTGTGGGTACAGAGTGCCCTTTTTTTTTTTTCAGGTGAGAGTGGTATGTCAGGTGAAGGAAGTCGGTACAGCTGGGGAGGTAGGTTGGGTAGGTAAACAGACAAGACAAACAAGACGCATACAGGGGTGGTTTATGACACGTGTGGGGGTTACACAATTGACGGGATGGAGGTTTGGATATCCAGAGCCCATGAGCCCACAGATGGCAACAGTGGAACTGATATCCCCACCCATAGGCAGTTGCCACTGTTCCTTCACTGCCCAGGATGGGGCTGTGCTGGGGCTGTGTAGGCGGGGCAACAGGCATGCCCGTTAGTTGCGCCACCCGTGCCTCGAGCTGGCGTAGGGGCTCGAGAACAGAGTCCCGAATCTCCCTACGCACCACAGTCCGGACGCTATGGAGGGTGAGTGGTGGTTCTCCTCCAGCCACACTTGCAGAGGGGGGGCGAGCCCCATCCCCTGCAGCGCTTCCACCTGCAGGTGGCACAGGGCCACCGGAGGAGGGTCCGGACTCGGCACTAGTGCCAGGTGCACTCGCCAGCTGAGGTGGGAGAGGTGGGTCCGCTGGAACCCGCCTTCCCTGTCGTACTATGTTTTGCATTATGTCATGACAGTTTGGGTTAGTGACATATAATACCATTCACAATTAGTTGTAACAGCATGCATTAGTATTCCCATTAAACAAACACCCAGATATTCACACCATTGAACAGCGTGCATAACACATGCATAATTTGAACAGAAATACACAGTCCAACAACATGCAGGGTTAATTGATGGCAACAGGCCATCAGGTGTGGATGTATGAACAGGGCAGATGCATCAACAGACATGCAAATATATATGACCCAACAGGACAAATGTCCAGGGGTGTTAATTGTGATTGCACATGCCATTTTCACGTGGAATGGGTTATATGTGGTTATATGGTGGGGTGAAGAAAGTAATATTAACACCTTCGAATAACAATACATATGCTGTACATTTCTAATAGCTACAGTTATATACACACTACTGTTCTAACTACAGTTTCCTATATGATAACTATTTCAACTTGGTGATAGGACTGTTACTGCAACATCAATATACATTTTATGGTTCTTCATACACATTCATATCTAGCTTTGTTCAGCTACATCATCCTGCTACATTTGCTTTATATAGCTGTAGACAAGTGTGGATGTTTGGTATATCAGACAAACATCCTATCTGCATATTGCAGACTGAGAGCAACATATCCAGATTTTGGGATACACATTCCAGATGCAGCAACACTTTGAACAGATTTTGCTGTTTGGTTTTGAATCTCACATGCATTTAATTCTGTCTTGACTGCAGTATACTTTATTCAGGGGTTATTACTACTGTATTGCTGGATTCATGACACTTTCTCACACTCTCTCACTTGCTTTCATTTTACTATTCAAGATGGTACTTCTAGGCTTTATTGACATGTTTTACCAGTAGTTATTATAATCCTTTCCAGCAGTCTCACTTCTGTCATGTTTCAGTATTTCCACAGGGATATATTTCACACATGTGATTTCATCATCTTCTGCAGCTATATTTTTCAGCCTGCTGCAGGTTGTGTACTATTTTCTTACAGGCAGGGCATTTTTATTTCAGAATATATGTTGGACAGTTGCATTTTTAGGTTAAACTTACAGGCTGAAAATACCTTTGTAATCAAGCAATACTTGCATACACTTTCACACTGTTACTTGCAGGTTTTATTCCTTACTGACTACACTGCACTCTTTTGCTGACTGTCATACTTTTATATTTCTTTACAGTTACTGGTAGTGGATTACTGACCTGCCTGGTGGCGCTACCGCACCAGCCTATCGCCATAGGCTCTGCGGTTCGCAGAACGGACACCTGCAGCTGTAATATAAATGAAGTAATATTGGAATACACATCTCCATAATATCAGCTAGTTTAAATTCTTACATACATAATTAAATGTTACTTACTCAGTAGTGGGGCTTTGGGTGTTTGCCGGGCCTTCTGGATCCAAAGGTTCAGTTGGTCCTGCTTGCATCTCTTCAGGTCCGCATGGTGGTGACGGACCTGCTCACCAGTCCTTGGAATCCCTGTGGCACTGGTGAGATCATGAGCCAACCGGTCCCACACCTCAGCCCTGTATGCTCCCAAGAGGACCTGGCCCTGCATGAGTTGGGCCTCATGATTATGGACTAGGAGCCAGACCATGTACCTGGACTCCTCAACACCCCACCTCTGCACTCAAAAGCGACTACCCTCTCCTACTCCTGTCATTCTGCCTGCAGGTCAGTTCTACAATCATTTATGCTGTGTATTCCCGCCTATGGGGCTTATATAGTCCGTTTTTCCCGCACATATCTGTGATTGGCCATTTTGGAATTGTATCAACTTCAGTAAACCTGCATTGTCATGCTCTAGTTTGTATTCATTCCTATATATTAGCTATTATTGCAGTTACAGG
This sequence comes from Protopterus annectens, assembly GCF_019279795.1. NCBI lineage: Eukaryota > Metazoa > Chordata > Ceratodontiformes > Protopteridae > Protopterus > Protopterus annectens. Next base: position 781,385,280 of record NC_056736.1, on the reverse strand, counting down.
TACTGCTGTCATGGCTTAGTGGTTTTGTACCTTGACTATGGTGTATAGTATCCTGGGTTTGAACCTGGCCACTGCTTTTTATTTTTCATGACTGTCTAGACATGCTGAGGGGTGTGTCTCTGTAAAGGCAGTTTTGATACGGCTTGCTCAACGTTGCCCGTCGGTTAGCTTGTTTGCGCGGCGTGCAGCTCCACGCAAACGGGGTACGCTGCTTTAAGCCTCATTTGGCTATCGGCACGCATATTATGCTCAGCTCAGTTAGGGGCACACAGATTTAGCGTGTTAAACCACTGCTCAGCTACGGACACTCATTTTGCGCCAGTTAAACCACTGCTCATCTACGGGCACATGCACTCGCTCTGTTAAACTGTAGCTCAGCTATGAGCACATCTGGCATTTTTTTCTTCTTTTGTTATCTCACATGTCTTCAATATAAATGGGCTATTTCATTACATTTTACATATATTGGGGTTTTATGTGTACATATTTGTCAGGGACTTGTTTCCTGCTTATTTTGAAAAAAAAAAAAAAATTGGTGGTGTGGGGGCTCGAACCATGAATGCCTGCTCTTCAGCCAACATCTCTACCACTACGGTATTGCTTTCTGATTTTTTTTGCATATTTAGTTCTTATATGCTTTCCCACTGACTGCTAACTGTAGCTGCGCTACGGGCACGCCCGCTTGCAAACGAGCGCACTCACGGTTAAGCATCTTTTTAATTTAAAAAAAATATATAACATGTTCATTTATATATATTTTATGTTCATAGTCTGTGGGGGCATGTGTTGTGTTGTGTTTATTCACATTTCCGTGGACTCTGTTGTGGGTGTTTACTTTGGGCACTTTTACACTTCTGGGGGCGTGTCCGCTTGCAGGGCTCAGCCTACGGACACGCCCCCTACTGTCTTACATGGACCGTGTTAGACTTAGGTGTGATTCAGCATGCTCTCATGAATATGCAAAGCATGCTGACATCACTCCGTTTAACTGCAGCCTCCGTGTAAGAGTTATAACTCTTACACGGAGGCTTCGTGAATCCTGGGGTTAGTCTTTTCTATACTTTTGTGGCATGCACTAATTTATTTATTTATTTATTTGCATTTGTTAACGGTGATATAGTACGATTAATATGAATCACCTAATAAACATCTGAGATCAGTAAATACATCTTCATAGATCTATAGTACATCATGATTCTTTACATCATTCCAGACGTTTAGCAGCTTAAGTTATCTGATAATTAAGGAGCTTCTAATCCATGTACCTGAAGCAGTCATATATTTTTTATTCACTTTTGTACTACAATAAGCAGTTTCTGACCACTGATAACACTTGATGGAATAAGTAAGAGACTTGTATATTGAAGTTGGTGGCTTGTTTTTCAACAAACAAAACAGGAACAGCAAGTAGGTAAACCAGGTTCAGGCAAACTGAAGAAACAATCAAATAATAAATCCAAAACCTGGAAATGCAAGGTTGAGTCAAAGTAAAAGCACTTTATTCCAAACCAACTCACAAAGCTTTCAGGATACTCCATATGAAGTTGTTTGTGAGTTTGTTTGGAATAAAGTGCTTTTACTTTGACTCAACCCTGCGTTTCCAGGTTTTGGATTTATTATTGGCTTATTTTTTCAACCTCAGCAATTCAAAAAAGTTTGAGCAGACACTATACTTTGACCCAGTGACCGGCTTAAACATAAGACTGCAATATTATTTTCTTAAACTTTCTGTGAATAGTTCTAACTAATCACTTTTGTTCCACTGTAATCTCAGTTCAAGCTCTTTCTTACTGTGTACCTTTCTTAAAGTATAGCTTCCAAAAAATAAGTCATGCTCATGGTTCTGTTCCACCTGTAAGTGTATTGATTGCAACTTCATTTTCAGCATTTTCGAGTTAGTCAGTGATTTCTCTTATCACAGTTCATATGCAATGTCCAAATGCAGTACATTTTCTTTTCTGATGTTTATAGCTGCAACATGTTTTTCCTACCTATTTTTGCCTGTAATATTGTTGCATATCTTTTCTTTTCACATGTAGTTTTAGACACTTGTCATTCTTCAAGTTAACTGTAACTTGGTCCAAAGTAATCTCACTGTCTTTGCACATATGTATAGCTTTATAATGACTCTCCTTCTTGTAGTACTCCATCCCTTGTTTGATCATTTCATATTCTAAATACAGTTCTATCTAATAAGAATGAATTATGACACTCACCATTTGGCTCAGTTCTTTAATTCAGTAATATATGTCAATACTATTCATGGTACATTGTGACTTCATGAAGAAGAAATACATGACAGAATTTTTCTAGATTCACAATAGTCCTGAAACTCCTTTTTCATTATAGCTATACTGTCCTTCTCAGCTTCTTCAAACTCCAGTACATTATACACTGTAACTACCTCTTCTGAGACATGAAGAAATGTGGCAGATTGTAGCTTCTCTGCATACATCTCAACTGTCCAGATTTTCACAGAATGTCTAGATTTTTGTCTCATATTTTTGGTCTTTTCTTTATAAAAGTTTGGTTTTCTGGAAAGTCATTGTGGAATGAATTAAAAAAAGACAGACGTGAGTTTTAGACTATACTCTTCAGAAATGCATGCTAATGCAAAACCTGTTATTCTATCAACTTTCTAAGTTTGCAAGAGCAATATTTAAAAATTGTCCCTATTTTTGGGCCTTTGTCTCTCCATTATTTATGATTTTGTCCAAATTTCTTGCTGTAAGAGGTAGAGAGGCATGCTTCTCAGGCTTTTCAGCAATTCTAGTCTTGAACAAATCAAATATATGAATCTAAATTTTCCAGTTGTCAGGTGAATTGCCTTGAAAAGAAAAAGGTTGTAACAGCACTATGTTCTTTTATGCCAAGGTGCTAATAATTTAAAGAAAGAGTGCACATTGTTAATGGGAGGTAGAAAGTATGTATTTTGAATGACTAGAGAGGAGATTTTGTGAAAGATTTGCATGCATTCTTTACATTTCCACTGATTCATTGCCTGCCGGTAAAGTTCTGTTAGAAATATACATTCTTATCCATTGTATCACTTGGTAGCCTTGTTTGCTCCCAACACCTTTAAAAGTATGTTGACATTTCATAAAAAGTGCATCGTGACTGGGAGTTATTTTTTTTAGAATAATAAGTGTAAAACTATACAAGCTTGAGTAGCTGTGGATCCCGAAACCTTGCATCAGTGTACTAGTACAACAGCAGGAAAATAACTGAATCCACCTAACTCATAATTTCAAAATCAGCAGCACTCCAGCATACATCAGTAATGTGTTACACATGTCGGCTTCATTTATTCAAATGCAACACTCAAACAGGCCATAATAATGAAATTGTTTTAAACCAAAAATAAAAAAAGTCTGATGTAATAATCTGAATATATAAACAGTTTCTCTGCAATTTTAATGTATGTATGAAATTAAACCCCTAACCACATCTGCATGATGTGAAAGTTCTGTGCTTTTCAAATTATTACTACTAATAAAAACAGTGGCAGAGGCACAGAACATTTTATCAGCAAAACTGAGTAGGGATCAGAAATCTTTCTATTCAGTTCACAGTAAGATGTGCATCTATTAGAGGCAGGCAGAAAGTAATTGATATAATGGTGAGGTTTCAATGACAAATAAATGTGTTTTGTTAAATAAATAATTAAGCAATATTTGTTTTATCTAAAGGTGACTTTCTTTACAAAAATGAATAACCAACCAAGCAAAAAAAAACAAAAAAACAAACAAAAAAAAAAATATATATATATATATATATATATATATATATATATATATATATATATATATATACACACACACACACACAGTATATTATTGACCTGGTTTATAATTTTAGTAAGATCCACCACACCACAACTGTGGCTAGATCATGTCACACCAGAGTGCTAAAAGCCACATACTTAAGAATGCCTTAAGTGCATTTTGTCATGTCTCACTAATCAAATTATACTGTGTTCACTAATACAATTGCTACATTCACCTTTCAGTAGTGCATTGGTTGAATTTATTATGTTATTTATAACATGTAATAAAAGAGGGTAAAAAGTTTTTGAAATACCTCTAATCTTTGTACAAAAGATATTTATACAAAAGGCTCCACTATTTTAAGAATTCCTGTGTATCAGCTGTCTTATCTGGGAAATAAGAATTAACAGAGGAGGAAAGAAAAGACACACACACACACACACACACACACACACACACACACACACACACACACACACACACACACACACACACTATGTGAGGAATAAGGAAGGAGGAGGATTTTTCTCATTATTGGTTTAATGTTTCACATACACTTAATTAAATATTCATAATTCAGTTTGGACAGATGCAAAGAAATGTAACACATCCAGGTTCACTTTATGAAATGATTGCACCAGAACTCTGTCTAGTTATTCCATTAGTAAGCAAAAAAATAAAAATTCCCACCCAACCAATTACAGAGATCAGCTATTGTGCTGCATTTGTTTTCACAGCACCAGGAAATCCTAGGAAATGAAATATCATGTGTAAAATTTACTGACATGCTAAGTTGCTTGGCACCTCATTACTGAGAAAAGCATTGCCTACATTGCTTAGAATGTCTAAGCATCAGATGAAAAAATCATTTGTTTATATTATCACATATAAACTGAGGAAAGCAGCAGCTGACGTACTGGCGATGGTGGTAAACATACTTTGCAGAGAGCTTGATGGAAAGCAAGGTGTAGAAACTACATCTACCTAATTTAATATAGATTTTATATGCAATACTATAGTGCATCCACTGCTGTTTCAGTTTATTTTGATGAAATCAAGTTGTCTAGAGGATTTATTACCATATATATTCCTTGTAGCCTATAAATTCAGATAGGCCTCTTTCTTTCTTTCTTTCTTTCTTTCTTTCTTTCTTTCTTTCCATTTGCATTATGTTTGCACTCTGTTTCAAAATTTAACACATCGAAGCCAGTATTCTGTTGAGATTTATGCCAAAATTAAGACTAAACAAACTACAAAACCCAAACTTCTAAACATATAGAAGGTTCACTATATTGTGAGTGCACAAATAATCTTGTAAAAATCCAGCAACTTACAAGTAAACCAAGCAAAATATGCTTTTAGTAGGGGTGGCAAGCACCCCTGCATCCTTACTTGTATTTATTTCAGTATACTAACTCCCTTATTGCACAACCATGGAGGAAGAGCAAACATCCTGACTACTGCAGTCATATGTTTATTCTTTAATTTTTTGTAGCCACTGCAAAGACATAAATATAAATTGGTCATTAACTCTTTTGTTTTCCAGCACCAGTATAATACTATTTACAGTTCAGGAAAGCTAGACCTATTATAAAAAAAATAAATAAATAAATAAAACACATCTACTTGAAAAGTCCCTGCTTTTGGTAATTCTTTCACTTTGGTGATTGTACAGCAACATTCCAGTGTGCAGTGTAAAACCCCCTGGAAGTAATGGCAAGTCCTCTTTGGCTGCAGTTAGGATTAGCAAACATATCATTACATGAATTTGCAAACCGGTAAATAAAAAGAGGCAGAGAATATCTGTGAATCATAGAATACTAAGACATTAATTACTGAGGAATCAACATTGGACTTAACATCGAGTTAAATTGTAGCACTTCCTTGTTTTATATATATATATATATATATATATATATATATATATATATATATATATATATATATATATATATATATATATACACACACACACACAGACATATATATATGTATATATATATATATATATATATATATATATATATATATATATATGGTTTACTATGACATTTACAATTACAGGTTTGACGAAAACAGGAATGCCGAACCAAAGTTGGTTGATTCCTGTTTTCGCTGACCTGCACTAGTGCGAGTGTGTAGTTTAGTGAATGCCACTGTGCATTCACACATATGTCAAGGGAATTATGACTACAGATAGCACGGAAGAGTAGGAATTTTGAAATTATCCTTTACTGCACTGTAGTGTGATCTTGGAGTTGAAATATATTATTTTCAAGGGGTGTGTGGGGATGCAGGGGGGTGTAGTGGTATTCAGTAGTGATTTGCTTCACAGAATGTCAAAAGTACAAATTTGAATGTATTGGTATGTGAACTTTGACATTCTGTCCTAACTGATATGCTGAACTTTGCACATCTGATTCGCAGATGTGAATGGATTTTTTTGTGCACTTTGGCAGTCTATGCCAGTCTATATACATATATATATATATATATATATATATATATATATATATATATATATATATGTATATATATAGAGAGAGAGAGAGAGTATGCTGACATATATAATTAAAGCAAACTACAGATGAATTCATATGCATGTCATCCTAGAAAAACATCATGGTGACAATAATAGTTCTAATGTTGAGTGCATAAGGAAAATGTGGAGACACAATCTCATTTGAAACAAAACCGCAATGTACAAAGTAGTATGTGAGCGAAACACACTGTTACATATTAAAAGCATTTTGGGGGCTGAAACCCCCACAATACTACTAATCTATATGTCTATTTATCTGTCTATCTATCTATCTATCTATCTATCTATCTATGTTTAGATTATCTCTGAGTTCACTGTACTGCAGAAAAGGGGAAGTTATTTTGATACAGCAATTTTGGATAAGGTGCATATTTACCTCTAATTGCCCTTAATTGCTTGGAGTTTCAGGACTTGCAGTATTGGGTCTCAATCATGCAATGAGAATCCATGACACAGGGACACATAAAACCTATATAATTCAAGGAAGATGCATCTTTTGTATCAAATAGTCACCTATTGCAGAAGTGAGGTCTGATAGTGTTCAGACAACAGATAACATTAATGGCAAAAATGTTTTGCATATCATTCATCATCACTAATATTAGTTGCATTCCAGCAATTGCTACCAGCAGTGCTAGTGTATCACTGACACACAGAGAGGCATTTTCTTGCCTTGAATACTTTGTAGAGGCCTAGCTAAGTAGGGGCAAATTGGCTGCTGTGTCATGGGTGGGCAAATCCTAGATTTGCTATGTCATTTTTGGTGAGACACTGAAGTTCAGAAAGGAAATAACTCATATCTCTGCAAATAAATGTAAATTTAATAGTGTTCATCGCCACTCCAATTACATTATAAGAGCTTGGGGTTAACAATACTAGGATATCTCAGTTCTGCTTTAGTAAACTACTTTTAATAGTTCCTGAATTATGTCATGCCAGGCTAAAGTAACACCAGTCATGCATGGATTTTGTGGAAGTGGCAAGGATACTGATCATTAAATGTGCTACTCATGCAGCTGACACCTTCATCCATGTGGCAAACATTAATGACATGTGCTCATATATCAACACCCATCAGTTACACTCTGTCTATTTTCAGGCTGTGTGAATTCATTTAGGCAGAATTTAGGATATGTGTGTCAACCATCCTGGAGCAGTCATAATGCAATAATCCAGTATTCATGGTATTCATTCATCACCACTACATTATATTTTTAGTCAAAAGAGCTAGGCCATGAGCACCTAGTTGGAAATGCATGTTATCTCATGGTACTATAGTCAGTGATACTATTGCAAGGGCCAGTCAGAGACTAGACCTACAATGCAGGTCATCACTTCACCTGATCTATCATATTCTATTCCTCCTGCCTAGATGAATCTCCTTTAGTGTTATAATTCAGCCTCGATAAGGTGTGTAGCATCTTTATTTTTTACAGTGTGCACCACATTTTTGCATTGCAATTCCTGACGATCTCAGCAGCATCACTGCAAAAACAACCTCCAGAAAATGCATGGGATCTACCACCACCAAGACAGTACAGTCATCCACAGTGACAGATGTGCTTCATAGCTGCACAATGCCTTCAGTCATTATCTGTCTGCCTAAGGAAAATCAAGGTGTCTCCAAAGCAACCATGCATATGTGACAAGGTGAGTGGTGTGAACAAAGTAGAAAGAAATTAAGCTGGGTGCATGTGTATGTAGATATGCAGGCAATAAGAATTACCACTACATCATGTCCCAATTCAAACACTAGTTACCTTTCAGAAGAGTATGAAGAAATGATATAGGCCTAAACATTCACTTTGTTTTCTCTATGGTAAAGCAAGATGCAGCAGAAATTTTCTGGATTTCAGTAACTGTGTAGGCAGACAGTGTCACAGTTCTATAACTGTTGTGAAAGCACAAGTAATTACCTATTGTGCCGAGGGAAGATCTCATATACTTGCTATGGCATGATCAACTTCAGAAGTCACATCCTCCACAACAACTGGAAAGGATGCATTGCAGTAGCAGAACAAGGGGAAGAGATCTTTGTGACCTTACATTGATAGTGTGCAACTGACTTTGTGCACAATATTTTGTGTTAACCCTGTGAAGCATTTTTACATGTATTTCTATAACCATGCTTTTAATCTAATCTGTTTTCTTTTCTCCTTTGCCTCTCCTGAAACACCGGAAAGTTGGACTAGGACTGTCACCTGTCACAAATGTAAAATAAAATAAATAAAATAAAATAAATGGACAACTCACCTAGTAAATGTAATCTAACTGCTGCTACACCAGCTATTAAATGGCATCAGGGAGTTGACAAATGTCACAGCCAATTATTGCGTGGTTGTATTCTGGTACTTAAGCTGCTAAATGAGGGCTGCCTTTAGCTACACGAGTCACACCTCAACTAAGTCTGCTCAGAGACACCATACATCTCCTTATGATTACTGTCAGTGCCCTGCAGTTTAACTATTGTGTGGGCCTTTGAGGCCACGCTGTCCTACATGATTTCTGCCTGCTGTATCATAATGACACCAGAAGCACTAGCTGCAGTGTTACTGGTCTACTGCAGTGAAAGTACAACACATACTTAACTTAGTGGCATCTGTAAAGACACAGAATTGTCCATCAGTAGTCCTGGTGATAAAGTTTTAGAATTACCCAACTTTTATGCTGGACTGAAAAGGCTTGTATCCACCACAAAAAAGTGACTAGCTGGGTTGCCACAACAGATAGACATTCATATTTATTAAGCATTGGCCTAGTGTTTCCTTAGTGTATCCTTTGTTTGTGTATCACAAGCTCATGGTATGTGGTTGCACTTCAGAGTGACAACATCAGCACAATCTTTGTGATGTCCATTCTGCTGGGAGTATAGCAGCATGCAGAAATGCAGCAGGTGCTATGGATACTGCTAGGCATTAAGCAAAATTATATCATCAGCCTTGCAATATTACAAGGTGTCAGAGCTACTAGAAACAACCTGTGACTCAGATCGAGCTAATCCTGACAAGCCATTGTATATAGATGTGCTGCCATACTGGATGGCTTCTTCTTTTTAAGAGAAACCTAGGCAATCAGAGACAGATGGTAAGCACATTATTATATTAAAGATTTGTCTTACCTATCACCATAGTTATTTTGTGCATCCTGTATCGGATATGGCACAACAGTATCTACTATAGTTGTTACTGATGGTCTGCCATAACCTTTTGGTGTATGCAAAACCAGGGATCTTGTGTTGATAAGAAGCTATAGAACAAACAGCAGTAGATGTGCCCCATACATACCTGCATGATGCAGAGCACTTGTGTCAGCATTATTCTGAACATTTGTAAAGGACTACTTTGATATGAGGCTGATAAGTATCTCTTCCTCAGGTATTACAGTGAAGGCCTCAGATGAGGTTGTCCTGCCACACACTTCCTGCAGTCTGATGGCTTCATCTATCCATTGTGATCTTCCCTTCATATCATTCATTCTGTACTTGAATTCTGTAGTTGTGCTGCCATTTCCAACAACATTAATATCAACCAAAATCTTGGACCATCTCTGATTATTCTACTTTTTTTTAACCTAAAATCAGCATCAAACTGTTATTGTACAGGTGAATGAACAGTGCTTCATTATAATAACATATAAAGTTACTAAACCATTTTTACCTAATGTGCATAGGTGTACCAGGCATATGCCAGGTATGCCACAAAGTACACATTTTAAAACAATTTATTTTATGCAGTGAGATGTGCTTGAAATGAAATATAAAAATGGGCATATTTATCATGGTTTAGGGTTATATACTTTGTTAAAATTACTTTTTTTCAGAATGCCTACTGTAAATATGGATAAAATGACTCCCCTTAAGGATAAATTGTTGTGTAAAGAATGTATGCATATTTTAAAATATACTACTTTAATGCCACATTGACTGAATAATGAATGTAATTGAAAGTACTTAATGAATTAGTTAATTTCAATACATATGTGGAGATCCTCACTAGAAACATACCTAAACAACAGAGACCTCCCAAACACAAACACAGGCATGCTATACATAATACTTCTTCTGCAGAACACGATACACATAATAGCTCACATACCAGTGTCTCACCCATCAAACCCTTAAGGCAAACCACAAAACCAAACATATTAGTCATAGGTGATTCCATCGTGGGACACACAGATGTCCCAATCACCAGGCTGGATAAGGATAAGGTCACGGTCAGCTGTCTGCCAGTGCCAGGATATGCCATATCACACATTCACTCAAGTCTCCCAACAACAGGTGCTATTATGACTCAGTCATAGTCCATGTTAGTGTGAATGACTTTAGATGTACCTCTCTGGACACTATGAAGAGAGACATGACTGAGCTCTCAGACTATGTGTCTCAAGTAGGTATTTCCCTAGCCTTAAGAAGCATTTTGCCTTCAGATAGGTTGATGCCTCAATACAAACAGAAAATGATTGACTTCAATAATTGGCTTAGTTTCTGATGTCATTCTAAGGGGATCCAGTATTTGTCAGCCTGGGATGATATGATCGAAAGACCTTGACGCTTTGCCAGAGATGATCATCTGTCACCCCTGGGATTTCAGCTACTGGCTAAGGTTTTTATGATCCTCATAGTGCCTTTTTTAGGCAGTGCATCAAGGACAAAATTCCATCTAAAAACATCCTCAAGATTATGCTGCTAAATTCTAGGAGTCTTAACGTGAAACTGCACTCACTGGAAGCAGTCCTCACCTTAGGAGATGCAGACATTTGTGCAGTCAGATAGACCCGGTTCAAGCCTGTGGAGAGCACCCCAGCCATGCCAGGTTATACCTCCTTCCTCACGTTCAGATCACAAACTGAAGGCATGAAAACAAAATGAGGCAGTGTATCAATTTTCATTAAAGATAAATACACCTCCTGATTGGTCAAGCATGATTTCCTGGAGATACTTCAGGTGCAATTAACTGTTGGTAGGAGACCTATTCAAGTCATTGCCAGCTACAGGACCCTCTCCATGAATCAGGACACCCACTATGCCTATTTGGATCTCTTGAGTCTATCAAGATACATTTGAGCACCATGGTTTTGGATGACTTTAACTACCCATCCATTAACTGGGAAAATTACTCTTGCTCAAACTCACTTACCCAAAGGTTCCTTAACCTAACTTTGTTAACTCCAGTGCCCTGGACCAGCTGATTGACACCCCCACAAGGGGTGCCCAACATCTGGATCTGGTGCTTACCAATATGGGAGATCAATGTAGCATCCCCACTGTAAGGTCTTCCCTGGTGAGATCTGACCACAAATTAGTCTCATTTGAAGTAACTATCACACTTGACCCCCCCCCCCCCAGCAGCAACTAAACTAAAAAAAATTTCCAAAGCAGATTATAACCTCTTACAGGATGGCAAAAATAGCTTCTCTGTACCTCCACCTTCAAATGGAACTGGGAACTATGACGAGTTCTACACCAATGCTTTATACAAACACCTGTATAACAGCATTGACTCAGTAGTACCTGATAGGCCAAAACAAGTTCCTCAAGGGAGAGCAAACGTGCCTGGTGGACAACTGCCATTAACGGGCTTTACAATAAGAGGAAGAAATTGCTAAGAGTAAGAGTGAGCAAGCCCTAAACTGGAAACACTCCCTCATCAGCTTAAACAAGTGAATAACACTTCTCGTGAAGTCCTGCAAAGCAAACTGTGAATCCAGATTAGCTTTCTCAACTAAAAACAACCTTAAGGCATTCTTTAGTTATATCCGTAACCTAAAAGGAAAGGCCCAGATTTGTGCTGAACTGGTAGTTAATGATACCACATATACTGAGCCTGTGGATATAGCTAACCTGCTGGCTGACAGGTTCTGTGAAAATTTCACTCCCTTGTCCCCACCACACGTACCCCATTACATTTCTACCACCTGTCCCCTACCTTGTATCTCTAAAGAGCAGGTCATTAATGCCCTCTCTAAGGCCAGGAACACAGCATCTATGGGACCTGATAACATCCCAGGCTGCATCCTACATGGGTTACAACAAGAATTAGCAACACCATTGGGTAGTCTTTTCAAGGGGTCTATGTTAAATGAGCGAACACTTAAAAAAGCGAATGCTGATTTATTGACCCTCTTTAAGTGAAAGCTTAAAATCCCGAACACTCGGAACAGCGATTTTTTTCCAGGAAAAAAAAAAATCGCTGTTCTGCCAAAAACAAAACAAAACAAAAAAAAAAAAACACTTCAAAACATTAAATAAACTTCGCCTCCCACACCCCCAATGTGGGAGGCTGTGCCCCACCACACCCCCTACTTAAATATACCAACTCTGAGATCGCACTACAGTGGAGGAAATGGCAAAGTCCTGAAAACGGCCCAGCAATTTTTTTCCCTGGGAAGAAAAATCGCTGTTCAAAGTGTTTGGTATTTTCAGCTTTCGCTTAAAGAGGGTCGATAAATCAGCGTACGCTTTTTTAAGCATTTGCTGATTTAATATAGACCCTTTTCAAGCATAGTCTAAGCACCAGCTTCATCCCAGCTAAATGGAAAATGGCCACCATTATTCCCTTGCACAAAGGCGGTGTTTCCACTGACCCTGGGAACTATAGACTTATTAGCCTGATTAGCCTTATCTGCAATGGAGTGAATCATCATGGATATTATAAACCAAGATATAGGTAATCTCAAAACACTTGACCCTACTCAGTTTGGTTTTGTCAAAGAGAGGGCATGCCTGGTAAACCTAGTGGACTTCTTTGAGATAGTCACCAAGGCCCTAGATGAGGGGAAATCTGTACATAGAACCTATCTGGGCTTAGCCAACTCTTTTGACACTATCCCCCACTCAGGCATCATTGACAAACTCATCTAACTAGGTACCATGGAACTGAGAAAGAAAGAGATATTTGAAATGGTACAATATCTATCCAAAGTCAAAAGCAAAATTAATCAATGCAAAAAAGGCAGCCCCAAAGGTATTTGAAAAGAAATATAATAGGCAAAGGCATCCAGATATAGAAAATTTTACAAAAAGGAAAATAATATCACAAAGAGGCAATGTAGAAAAGAAGATTAGTAAAGTAGAATTTAAAAAATAGAAACTGAAGTTATGGAATGCCTGCGAAGTAAAGGATTTGGTGTAGAAGGTCTAACACAGGTTACATCACAGCATGATGGAACAAGTCCCCAAAGTAAGGAAAAACAGCAAGATCAGGAGACATCTGAAGAAATATGGACATGAGAAAGAAAAACAGATTTAATATTGTGGAATATTTATGCAAATGAAAAAGCAAAACTAATCAATACAAAAAGAGTAGCACCAAAGTTATTTGAAGAGAAATACAGGCAAAGGAATCCAGACATGGAAAACTTTGCAATACAAAAAAATAAGAAGACAAACAGGAAACGTAGAAAGGAAGATTAGCAATAGAGAAGTTAAAGAAATAAAAAACTGAGGTTATGGAGTACCTGCGAAATGAAGGATTCAGTGTAGAAAATCTAACTCAGAAAGCACAATAGCAGGATAGAACATTAGACATCCAAATTAAGGAGAAACCAGTGGAATGTGAAGCAACTAGTTAGTTGCTTTATGAAGGTATTTTGGAGCCTTCTACAGGAAACCAGTATAAATATTCATTTGAAGCTGGACAGTAAGGGAAGGAACAAGAAACTGTTGCATCTCTGGAACAATCAGTGCTGAGGAGTGATAGGCCAGTGAGTCCCCATATGACAGAACAACAGATGACACAGGATGAAGTTGAAGAGAATATGCCGTAGAAAGATGCTATAGAACTTTCTACAGAATGCCCACAGAAAATGGAGAAAAAAATGTGCTCTCAGTTTAGAAGAAAATGAACTAAGAGAAGAGTTGCTTGATTTAATAAAGATAGATGGGCATATTAAGATCAATGAAAGAAATAGACTGAAGCAGGTCAATAAAACCCAAAAAGCTAGAAGTGTGATAAAACAAATGAACACAGTAATTAGGATTATCCATAGAGATCTATGCAATATAACAGAAGTAAACAGGATATATTACTGTACAGCTAAATTGGATAAAAGAGTGCTTGAAAATGTATAAGATACATCCTGCACTGGTCAACTACTTTACAGTGACTGTGAAACAGTGGCAGACCACTTTGCAATTAAGCCATGATAAAGGACAAATTATTATTTCAGGGATAAAAATCCAAAGGGGGATATTCCAGGATGACTTTCTGTCACCTCTGCTATTTTGTCTTGTCCTTACCCCATTAAGCTGTCTACTTAATAAATAAGGCCACGGCTATAATTTGGCTCCTAGAAAACAACAAAGTATAAAGACTTCTCATCTTCTCTTTGTTGATGATTTAAAACTGTATAGCTCATCAGATGAAGAACTGAAAACACAACTGCAAGTAGTCAAAACTTTTTCAGATGATATAAGAATGTCATTTGGTCTTGATAAGTGTGCAAAAAGCAACCTTTAAAGCAGGAAAACTGCAGCACCAAGAAAGCATCAGTTTGGGACAAGAATGTGATATAAAAGAACTTGAGCTAGAAGGAGTGTATAAATATTTGGAATTGATTTAGGATCAACAATAAAACATGAACAAATGTGAATAAAACGTAGTAAGGACTGTTTTAGAAGACTTAAATTAATAGTGAGGACAGCATTGACATCTAGGAACAAAATTCAAGCTAAAAACAAATTTGCTCTTCCTGTCCTAACTTAAAGTTTTGGGGTGACTGACAGGCCCCCAAAATATGTTGGATAGATTAGACAGGAAAACAAGACAGATGCTTCATGATCACCAGATGATTTATAAAAAATCACTGCATATCAAGATTATATATTCCCCATTCCGAAGGATGTATGGGCCTCCTTGAAATTGATTACATATATAGAACTGCAATCTTGAGACTGCACACATAGCTGCTGACCTCACAAGACACAAATATAGTGAAAGTTTTGAAACATGAGGAGAATAAATCTAAGATGACTTCCCTTCTCAGTCTAGCAGAAGCATATCGGCATCAAGCAGGAACTGAAATCAAACCAGAAGTAGATAAAAATCAGATGACAACTGAATGTGCCAAAAACAAAGGAAAACATATAAGAAGGATCAGATAAGAAGGCAAGAAATGTGTAAAATGCATAAATATAGTTGCAAGTATCCTGGAAAAACCTCATGTTGATCAGGATCAAACACAGAAATGATTAAGGAGAGGCAAATTCAAACCAAAAGATAAAAGGTTAATACTGGTAGCCCAATATTTTGGGCTTCTTACACATTGGTTTATAAAGTCCATTGAACATGGAGAAACAGACAAATGTAGGTTTTGTAAAACAGAATTGGAAATAGTGGCACACCTTGTTGCTGGCTGTGACATACTAATGGTAGAAAGACTGTATACTGAAAGGCATAAAAATCTGGCAAGACTGTTACACTGGGGATTATGGAAACATTATAATACTGAAGTAACTGAAAAACACTGAAAACATGAGCCGCAAAGCATCACAAAAAATGATGAAGTCTACATCACATGGGATCACCCATTGCCAACAGTTCAAAAGACAGATGCAAGAAAAACAGCTATAGTGGTCCATGAAAGAAGACAAAAGAAGCATTAATCATTGAAATTGCTACACCCAGTGACTACAGTGTCCTGCATACAGAGAGGCACAAAGTCTTAAAATATAAAGATCTGCAGGCAGAAATAAGAGCAATGTGGAAGAAAGATACCCAGACAATTCCAATAATGGTAGGAACAACAGGTCTTATAAAAAAAATCTACAACTCTATTCAGATATGTTACCAATACATGTAACTCCATACGAATTGCAGAAGCATACATTGATGGTGCTTCAAAGAGCACTTCTGGCTGACATCAAAGATTGAAACAATACTAATTTCATGAACTTTAATCATAGTTTTACTTAGGAATGGGATCCATTCATGTCATGGTATTAGAAACCCAAAAGACTTGGAGAAATTAAAATACTAGGTATCAACCCTTATATCATTAGATGGGTTGCTGTCCGGCTCACTGATAGAACCCATATAGTCAAAATAGAAGAATCCATCTCCAATAGCAGACCTGTAACCAATGGTGTACCATAGGGATCAGTCCTGGGACCTCTACTGTTTGGAATCTATTTGTCTGAAGTACAATCAAAAACTAAAGGTCTGTGGCTGACAAAGTTTGCTGATGGCTGCAAACTTAGAGCTGTCATAGAATCTCCAAATAATGTCAATGTCCTACAAGAGGGTCTTACACAAACAAACGATTGGTGCCAAAGTCATGGCCTTAAACTCAATGCAAAAAATGTATTATCATCCCTTTAGGTAAGGGCGATGTTCCTGCTAACTACCACATCAATAGCAGCACCTTCAGTATGCACTCAGTGGTGAGAGACCTGGGCACACAGATTGACAGCAACCTCACCTTTGACCACCATGTCTCCGCAGTGTTAATAAGGGCATTCTGTATTGCTCATCTCATAAGTAAGAGAATTGCTTTCAGAAAAAAAAAAGAAGTTGACCTCCCCGTACTCTTCCCTCATCAGGCCAATAATTGAGTACAACACCCCTTTTGGTATGTACCTTTCCAAGCACCTGCAGCAATTGGAGATACCATAAAGGTTCCTCACAAAGAAAATTCTAGGTCTTCAGCATCTGTCCTATGTGGATCATCTAAAATCACTGTCACTTTATTCTGTTTCATACAGACAACTCAGAGGTGATCTGTGCCTTGCATACAAGGCAATCACCTGACCTATTTTATTGGAAATGCTGCATTTCCATAAGGCAAATGGTACATTGGTTACTCACTTTATAGACCTTAACCTGGTATGTGACATTAATAGAACCTGCTTGTCGGGCAGATTTGTCTCCCAGAGGTAACCACACCTTTGGAACAGACTCCCACTTCAAGTCAAACAGAGCACCTCTGGACGATTGGATGGGTGACCATAAATTCACCCAAGGGGTTCCAATTGTGTCTCTCTTGGACAGGGGCAATAGGTGCTGATTGTGGAAATAAGGGTAGAACTTGGCTATGTTGTAAGGGCCCTAGGGCCATTAGCCTAGAAACTTCCCATGATCCTATGATCCTATGATCACCTACAGCCAAAGTTTACACTGCAGGGTGGCTAGGCCTACAACTGTTATTCTTCCATACAACACACGTGCATGAACTTAGATCTCTGTTCAATTTAGAATGCTCCAATTCACCTACTTCATATCTTTGGAATGTGGGAGGAAATTGGAAAACACACATAAAACCTATACAAACACAGGGAGGGAAGATCTTTCAAATCCTTTATGGCTGTTCTAACAACAGCAATTCTTTTTTAGATTTCTTGACTGCTTCTCAGTTCATTATTAATTATAGATACAAGCAGACTACTATTTCTGTTTCTTCTCCATAAAGAATATATTTATTGATTTTACTACTTTTGGCTATTGCTTTCTACATGTTGAGGAGGAAACCCATTTCATGATTATGGCAATGTATATTGAGTCAGAATAGGAGACATCTTTATGAAGCAATGTAGGATATTGTTTCTTAGTTTTCTAACATAGCTGAAGGAGGATTTTTAATTATCTTTGGCTTCAGAGGACAGCCTAAGTTCATGGGCTCCTATAGTGGAACTGACAGTGTTTTTGCTTTTTTTTTAATGCATTTGATGTTATCCTTGTGAAGAAAGGTTTGGGGCCTACTGAATAATTATGGCATTTATTTATTTTGTTCTACAATTATTTATGGCAGTAGACCCCAATGGAGGGAGGCTTGTTTTTAAATTTCCAGTGATACCTGGTTCTTATAGAAGCTACTAGCTCTATGAATTTTTCTAAACAGGTGTAAAATTCCATACTGAAGCTTGCTGCTATATCAAGGTCAGGGCTGGTGCAGTCACAAGTGAATCTGGATATTTTGTCATAGAGTAATTTGAAGGGTTGACATGATTGTAGCCCTTAAATTTAATGAGGTTTGCTGTATGGGCTTTGGGGTGCTTAAAGCAGAAAGTCACAAGTCTATGATCAGACTCTAGTAAGTTTATTTATTAACTGATTTTTGTTTATTAAGATTAGGGATTTTTTTTTGGCATATCCTACATTGTAGGCATAGGTGCCCCATTTTACTGGAGGGCCAGAAACAGAGTACAAAGGATTAGTCCAGATAAAATCACTTTAGCTAATTGATCTATGAGACCCTATCTCTCTGATACCCTCCCTGTGGGAGGAATAAAGATACCTTGTTGAAGTTTCAAGTAGTTTATTCAGTTAAGTAGGCAGATGGATGAGAATTATTGTTCTAATTCATTACCAGGGAATGGAACATACTAGACATTGTGTTCCTAAAGAAATTGCTGAAGCAGTTGTTGTTCCTGAACGTACATTGTAAATGATTTCTTTACTAATGTTGTTGAATCAATATTATTCCAAGCTGCTTCTGGTAAATTTAAGTCCCCAACTAATATTTTCCTTCTGTGTTTCATGCAAGAATGTATGAATTCCTCTAGGTCATCAGTGCTTGACTTTTGTGGTCTATACACCCAGCAATTGTTATATGTTCCAGGGTTGTCTTTATTGTCACAGTTACACAATCTATAGTATTGTTGTTATCACTGAACATGTAATAATCACAGTTCTCATAACTATCTTTAATCCTTGTCATAACACCTCCACCTGTTTTTTTTGTTAGAATGTCTGTTACAGTAAAAAGCATTTATACCCTGACAAAACTGGTTTACTATCATTGTACTTTACCCCTGTTTCACATGCAATAACAACATCAATCTTGTGGAAACAAATCAAATTTTCCAATAAAAAACTTTATTATTAATGATCCTAGTTTTAAGAACCACCAGAGATGCATCAGATGTTGCTGTCTGCGAAATGTTAAATGTTTTACCTGGCAAAAATCTTGCCTAGTGTTTGTCAAATATTGCAAAGCACCTGTTACAGAAATTATTTTCCCTGATCTTGACAAATGCATGCCATTCTGACTGAACAAATGTGCCCAAAACTAGGCTTGGATGCTCTACACATTTCCATTTTTTTAAATGGGATATTTTTTTCATGTAGCCATTTACCCAAAATATCTTTTCATTCATGGTGACCTGACTTTCCTTTCTATATGTGATTTGTGAAAAATATGTCCTAATAGCAGTACAAGCTATACTATCTAAGAGGGCTGTAAAGTCCCTACTAACAGCCAAAGAGTCTTTATGGATGAGATAATTTGCACTGACATGAATGAAAACAGATCTGTACTTCCTTACATTAAGACATTCCAAGGCTTGTCTCACATCTTCTATTTTTGCTCCTGGTAAGCATAGCCCTATTCAGTATTCATTATTTTCTCTGTAAATGTAAGTATCAGTTCCTCTAATAGAATCTCCTATTACAAGAATATATTTTCTTACCAGATCTGAAGAATCTTCAACTTCTAATACAATAATATCTGCTCTATCAATTGCTACGAAGGAATGATCTGCATTAGCATTAGTCTTATTAATTCCACTGTTTTCAATGCATATTAAATTTGCAATTATACAATTCACATCCAACTGGCTTTGTACATTCACAGCTTGAGCCATGTAGTCAACATCTTTCTCTTCTTTTTTCTTACAGTAAAGTTCTTCAATCCTTCCACTCTCAGTTTTGATTTCTTCCTTTTCACCTGCCCCTTACCTCTTTTTTTTTACCTTCCCTTTGGAAAAATGAAGGTTTTCTGATTGAAAAAATGTTATCATTCCCTGTAATCTGTGTGTTACATTAAAAAACAGTGTCCTTTTTCATACCCATTCTCTTTACTTTACAGACTTTTATGAGTTTCTTTTTCTTCCTTGTAATTTGCTGTGAACTTCTTGGTTTCTTCCTTTGATGTCTCCTAAACACTCTGAATCCTCAGACTGCTGAATACTTGCATCCAGAATTTCAGAGTTGTCAGGGGCATCGTCTTGTTTCATAGGGGTTGAATGATCTTTATAGACAATAGGCACATAATTTCCTAATGTGTTCTATTTGCTCTTTGCCTAACATTATTTATCTCACCAGTCCTTTCATTAATACATGTAACAACAGTTCACCAAGACGTGCCAGTTGCACAAGTGCATTCATCATCAGTAAGTCTAGATTTACTTTTAATAATAGTAAGCAAATCATCCAACATTTTATATGAGGAACACAGATCACTAGTGTTATCAGCTGTTACCTTTAAATATACATAGAATGTATTACACTGTACAAGATATTTGTACTTTAGAAAATCATTAATGGCATACCCATTTAAGGAATCCATATTCAGCTTCAAATGAATAAAAATTATAAAAGAAAAGAATAATCAAAATCAGTAACCACAGAATTCAAAGAGAACGTAAATCAAATTCTATGATAAAAATCACACAAGCATTATACAACGAAATACTAAAGTAAGTGCAGTAAAATTGTTGCTCTGACTGTACAAGTTCTGAAAGTCAGACAAAAGCTCACTATCGCTCGCAATCACACTTCTTTTAAAAAGGAAAGATCAATGAATCATAAACAAAGATAGGACTGTTTAGATAAGCTTTGGATTGTCCTCTCTGCAGTCTGTGTGTATTTGCAGCTGACTAGCTCCCTTGGGATGGCTAGAGCTTGCCTGTCTAAAACATATCCCTTTCTAACAACCAACAGTGAAAATTAAAGGTAAAACAACAAAATATAAATCAAAGTAACAGTGGTAAAGAATGAAATATAAATTCAAATAAAATTTCTCTTACCAGCCAACACAGTAAATCACAAAACAAGATAAGATTGTTTAGATAAGCTCTCGTTCAACCTGAATAAAACATCTTTGGCATCTGCTTGGAGTATAAACATACCTATGTAAACACTTGCAAGCAAAAATCCTACATTTTCTAGACTTTTTTGCATATTTGTGAGCTATACATATGCCTTCCTATTGCTTCTTTGTGAATTGCCTATCCAGTCTCTTTTCCAATCTTTTCTAACCTTCTTTGATTGATTCCTATAGTTATTATGCAGTATTTTATATGTCCTCCAGTAAATTCCAGACCTCTTGTGCATATTCTCTGAAACCCTAATTGCAGTCATCCCTATTGGCAGAATCTCCTTTCTCTGTTCCCATGTTTCTTAGTTCTTAGAATATTTTCTGCTACTTTATAAATATTCTGTCTGACTGCCGTTATTCTTCTTAAGGATCTGCATTAAAAATTCTTCTCTCTCTCATTACTTTAAATTACTCCCGGTTTCATCATCATCTCTTTCCACTTTAAATTATAGATTTCTGCTTGTGTTATGTATAAAAGCTTCAACTGTGTAGCTCTAAAATATCCCTCCAAATCAGGTAATCCTAAACCACCTTGTTCTGTTGGAAGGATTAACTTATTCCACTTGGCCATTGCCCTTTTCTCCTCCCAGATAAAATATTTCAACTCTATTAATTACTATCCACAACTTCTCCTCTCTTTGATAAAAATATACCTGATCTATGTATGAAACTAAAGGGCCTAAAAACATTTTCATTGTATCTTGTCATCAATATCCATATCCATATCCATATAAAAGAGCTTTTAGTTTCTTAGTTTTGTCTTATATTTTTTTAGTCTCTTTCCATGTACCCTTAGCTGCCTTAACAGAATCCTTTTTTAACACATACTCCTAAATACTTCATTTTATCATTGCATCATAAATATGTGTATTGCTGTACCAGTTCAGGTGTGGGTACATAGTTTATAACTATAACCTTTATTATATCTTCATTCATTTTGTATCACGAAAAAACATGAAACTGTCTCAGAATGTTCAAAAACACTGAGATGTATATTTCGGGGTCTATCAGGTACAAAATAATATTGTCTGTAAGTAAAGCCATTTTTTTCTTGATTACCATACGAATTATATCCTTGCATTTCTGAGTCCCTTATTTTCTTTGCCAATGGTTCTAAATATAACACAAATAACAAAGGGGAAAGAGGACAACCCTACCTGGTTCCTCTATTCAGACATATCTTATCGGTGAGGAACCCCACTTTGATATTTGCCCCCAATCCCTCATATATTTTCTTAAGGAACCTTATTATTATTAATGTATCAATGAATGCAAATGCTTCCATTGTCCTACTCATAAAATCTCAGCTTACTCACCTGAATGCTTTCTCTACATCAAGACCCACCAATAACAGTTGTGATTTATTTTATTCTGCTTCCCTCTGGATCATCATTGTTCTATTAATGTGGTCAAATGTTTGCTTCCCCTCCATAAAACCACAATGATTCATATATATCAATTTTGGCAACACCTTTGCCATTCTTTTAGCCATTATAGACATAAACCCACTATAATCATGGTTTAAAATTTAAATTGGCTGATATGAAGCTGAATTTGATGGGTCCAGGATGTTGGTGGTTCTCCTTCTTTTAAAACACTGTTAAAAACATCCTTCCAGATCTTTATCACTTCCTTCCCTCCTAGATTCCAAACTTCCACAGAAATATCATCTATTCCTGGAGACTTTCCTGCAGATTGATTATACATTACCATGTTTATCTCATCCTATCTTAACTGTTAATTGTTGAGCCTTATCTACCTCTAAACTTGACATACTTAAGTCTTCCCTAAATAGTCCCATTTATTTATTTTTTTTATTTACACATTTCTCTGTTTTATACAAATTTTCATAAACTTTTCAAAATATCTCTAATACATGTATAGGATCCCTGGTTATTTTTCTTATTATAGGCTCTCTAAGTCTGGCAATAACCTTTTCTACTTTCTGTTGCCTAAGTCATTATACTAAAAGTGTTTGTGCTCTGGGGTTATTATCAAAAAAACAGTTGCTTAACAGCAATCTTTCTAAACTCATGCATGTTATCTAGTACTCCCTTATTTTTTCATTAGCACTCTGCAATTGCACTGCGGTGGTGGTGCTGCGGTAGCGTTGTCGCCTCACAGTTAGACATTGCCCATTCGATTCTCAGTTAGAGCGTCTTCTGTGTGGCGACATGCATGAATGGGCGTTCCTTTGTTGAAGGTTGTGTGTTAGGCCCGGCAAGCCAGCACGTCAAAATCTACTGCCAATCATTAGCGGACCGGAGTTCCGCCGTGGCGACCCCTAACCGGGAAAAGCCGAAAGAAACAAACAAACTCTGCAGTTGCACCTCTACTTGTAAGATTCCCCTTACTCTAGAATATTTTAACCTTTGTCAGTAATTGTTGTTGTTACTTCTTAACCATATATCTTTTCTTTTATTTCTACCCTATTTTTAAATTCCATTTTCATTTTATCCCACTCACTATATAAAATGCAACTTCTGAAGTATTTTCTATCTTCCCTAATAACTCCCAGATAATTTTCACTACCCATTCCTTAGATTGTTCTCTTTTTAACAGGTAAGAGGGGAAGTACCAGTATCTAATTTTACTTCATTACCCTGTATTTTTACTTTATTTATTATTATTGGTGGATGATCTGAAAGAGTTATTGAATGTGTGTCAAAGCTCTCAATGAAATGCATATGTTCCTGTGAAATATAATTTCTGTTTAATCTAGTCTAGCCCAGTTATTGTACCTAAGGAAATAATATGTAAATTCTGTCTCAGTTCCTGCTATTGAATTCATGTCTTTCATTGCAAATATTTTCATAACTTTCTTCAGACATCTATCCTCTTTTATATTTTCCCTTCTAGTTCCCCGATACATCCTCATTGTTGCAAATCAAATTCCAGTCTCCATCCATAGCTAATGTTCTGCAAAAAGGTGATTATTTCTCGCAACCTTTCTTTAAGCTCCATAATAGCAATTTTAGGTGGAATATAAATATATGCCAGCATAATCCTCTTCCTTTGTCAGTATCCCCTACCACAAATCTACGATTAGTGTCAGTGGTTCAACAGGTAGCACACTCGCCTTAGGTGCAGATAGCTATGGGTTCTTTTCCCACACTAGGTAGATTGATTGCTGACACTGTAGTGTAGCATAAGGAGGGTACTTCACTCTTTGAGTGTGTAGTCCTTTAGAAGAGATGTTAAACCAAAACCCAATATGCTTGAGTTGATGGTAACTCAGGTGGATATACAAGATCAAATGCCACCTATCAAAAAGAGTAGGAGTTCTTTATTTAAAAAGACATTATGTACAAGGGTGTATATTAGCAAATCAAAATGTCACTTACCCAAACATCTAATGATTGACACATAATCATCAAACTACAAAAACTATGAATAGTCACATAAGCAAATTTTTTCCCATGGGGGGAAAAAATCACTTTCCCAACCAAAACCCAAACACACTGTAAACCCTGGGGGGAGCTTTTCCCCAACACCCCCAATGTGTGTGGCTGTGCCCCCCTGTACTAAATATACCAACTCTGAAATCACAATACAGTGGAGAAAAGGGCAAGTTCCCCACTATGGCCAACTGATTTTTCCCCTGGGAAAAAATTTGCTTACATGTCTGTTCATAGTTTTTGTAGTTCAATGATTATGTGTCGATCATTAGGTGTTCGGGTAAGTGACGTTTTGTTTTTCTAATATAGACCCATGTACAATACTATTTACAAACTTACATATTTACAAATTTATACACTATACACATTTCCATTCCTTTCTGTTATTGTCACACAATCGTTGATGCTTTGCTCTTCATTATTGCGTTAAACCTTCATTATCTTATTTGAATCCTACTCCTTTTTCCACAACCACTATCTAATTATTTCCCTAAAATTACTGCTAGTCTCCATTTACCATTAAACATGATTTAATTTAGCCTTTCATTCCAAATGGTCCACACAACATAAAATAATATTTTTTTACTAATATATTCCTTATATTTATGGCTATACTATCCATAGATAATCATATCCATATTTATTTCATTTACCTGCTTTATATTTTTAAAGAAATGTTATTGACCCAATTTTTTCACATTTTTGCTACTGTTATACATTGTAAGAAAACATGTTCTCTAGTTTCTTCTTTACCACAATATATACAGACTCTTTCACTGTTTTTTATATGGCATATTTCCCTTTATTGGTAATTTATTAATCACTAATCACCATAAAAATCTTGACATTCTATTTGCTTATTACACCATACTTTTCATACGTTTATAGCATTAACTTTTTCATTCACTTGCTCAGCCCAAGAATTAACATAATACTGTTGTATCATAATATTTTTGTACCACACTTTCCTCTCATATTCTGTTTCATCAATTTTAATTTTCCATAAAATAATTTTTTTCTTGGTAACACCTCACTACTTTATTTAAACATGCTTTTCCTCTTTTGAAATTTTAAAACATATCCCAATGCCACTTATATTTGTACTTCAGTAAATTTACTACTAACTTTTTATTTTTATCATTTATCCAAAACAAAACTTTATACAAATTCAAAGAAACAGCATAAACATTTCAGTTTATTAATCCTAAAACTTCATCTTCATTATCTATGCATAAGACTTCTCTCTTTACTGGATTCAATCTTGGACTCCATATAAAAGAAAAAAATACTTGTATTATTTCTTTTTTTATAGATTGTTGGCAAAATATAGAGACTAACTAAATATGCAATCTTTTCCAGTATAACTGAATTAATCAAATAAATTATTTTGTTAAATGATAGCATGTATGTTTTCAAAAATAACAAAGCTCTTTTATATCATCTTGTTTCCTATTTCATTGTCCCTCACTAACATTTTGACCACCAAATCTTATTCCTAACATAGAGATTTATTTTGCTGAGAAAGATACTTCTCTTATCTCTACTATATCACACAGGCTCTTATTTTTTTCTTTATTTAAAGTCATGCCAGTTATATGTAAACATTGATGTATATAACATATACATTATTTTATCTGGACTTTGTTTTTTGTAATCAATATATTATCATCTGCGTAAGGAAACATGACTAGAATTTTTATCCCTTCATTAGAAATTTAAGTAGCACCACTCATGTGCAAATTTACTTCTCTGACTAATACATTCATAACTAATGCAAAAAATATACTACCCATAGGACATCCCTGACACATACTTTTATTAATATCTATTTTTTTGCTCAACCATTTATTCACCAAAATTCTTACTTTTTATAATATGTAGAACAACATTCATTCTTACTTTTCTTATCTTATATTTTCTTATGCTATACTCTTCTATATTTGTCCACAAAGCTTTATATTGTACTGTGTCAAAAGCTTTATTTAAATCTCCGGTCATGATCCTGGTCTCATCAGTTCTGTTTATCATATCATCCACAATTTCCCATAATATGAATAATAATTCCTAACAACCTTTTCCTTTTAAACTATAAATGCTATTTTTTTTCATAATACCTTTCATTTTACTTTTCATTCTGTTCTGAATTATTTTCATAAAAATCTTATAATGTGTATTGCTCAGTCCTACAGGTCTCTAATTTTCAATTTTATTTCAATCTTTCTTTTTCCATACACATTTAAATGTACTATAAATTAACTTGTCTAAGTACCTTATCTAATTCATATAAGTAAATCTGGTTTTCCAATTCCTTATTTTCTTGTTATGTCCATTTTAACATGCTATTTTTTGTTCTTTCTTTTTATCTTGAAATATTTTCTTTGCATAATTTTATTTATTATGAAATTCATAACTTGTTCATGAGATCTTCTTACCACACCTCTGGTGTCTTTCATTTCTCTCATTATACTAGTATTCTCTTTAACTATGCTGCTCAAACAAGCTGATACCTCTTTTTTACCATGCAAATACTATCTTTGCTTAAATAATAATTATTTCATTTTCTCTTGCTTCTTTTCATAAATTCTTCATTCTGTCACATATTGTACTCCTTTGTTCCTTTCCAAACAATTTAAAGCTCCCATACACATATTTTTATTATTTATTATAATTTATTTTTATATTTTTCTTACATCTGACTACCATTCTAAAATATATTTTTTCTATTTTTCTTTTAAAGCTAGACACCAATCAGACCAGTTTTTCCAACACACTGCAGTAGAAATGTGATATTTTTATAAACACATACTTATTTTTTCCATTTCATCCTATACTTTCTCACTTATCTTTTTTTCCATTTTCCCAATCTGGCATACTCCTTATTTTCTTTTATTTCTATCCATGTGTCTAAGTGATCTGAAAAGCCATCTCTCCCTTTACTATATTTATTAATAATTTCCATCTTGTATATGCCTTGACTATATGCCCACAAATTATTAATCCAAATCTTTAAATTGGCACATTTTATAACTTCAAATTTTTATAACATCATTTCCTCCCTTCTTCTTTTTTCCTTTCAAACCATAATTAAAATCTCCCATTAATATTATATTCATATTAATTACTACAAAATTCACAATTTTAAGAAATAACATTTCTTTTTCTTTTCTTGTAACATAGGCATACAGTGCTATGATTCTATATTCTGATTATACCATCTGAGATGAACAATAGTTAATATTCTCATTATTGCCAATGTTATGTTCAGTATTTTCACTGACTTTCTACAAAGTACAACTATACCTGAACATAGTTTCTTTCCTAGGTTTCATATTGCATCTCCTCCCAAAAGTTTATTTGTAATCACTCTTCTTGTGTCAAAAATATTACATCTTCCAATATCATTATGTCAGTATCACACTTACTACACCAGTTTAAATGTCTATTCTGTTACTTATATTTTTGATATTTACATTTACTGAAAGCACTCTAAAGTTGTTATGTCTACATTGTAGCTTACCAGAAATTGAATAAACTTGAAGTACTTATCTCATTTGCATTATTCACTTCCTTTCTTTTTCTGTTTTACACTTATGCCTTTAAAACTTTCCTTTCTGTCTTTTATTGTTTCCCAGTATAATTCATTTTACCTTTCACTATTTTCTATTTCTATTTTCCAGTTTATATCTTCCTCATGACTTACTATCTTCTGTTTCGTTTTTCTCTTTATCCTTATCTTTATTTTTGCCCTGATCTTGCTTCAATTACTACCTCTTTAACTTTTATTTGGACTGTTTCTTAACTTCATATACTGTCCACACTTTTGGTTGCTTCTTCTTCATCCTGTTTCAATGCCCACATTTTGTTACATTTATATAATTTAATTTATACTTTTCTACATCATGTCCTGTTACCCCACAAATGTAACATTTCATCTTTTCACAGTTACTTATTAAATGATCATCTTTTCCATAGAAAAATCATGTTTTTGGTTTTCCCCAATATTTTCCATCACCTCTGTTACCCCTACATTTATCATACTATGGATATGAATACATTTTCTTTATCAGTTTTGAGTGCAATATGACAGTCCCATCCCCAAGTCCATAATCCTCTGTTATCATAGACTTTGCTAATGTTTTTCACTTCTTCACAAAGCTTACTTAAATGTCTCTTAAAAGTATCCTTTTCAAATTTAGTTCGAAATTGAACATGAATTTTCTTTTTTGCTTCTCTGTCATATGCTTTAACCCCATAAGAATTCCATGGATTGCAGTTCTTTTTCTTTTCATACTCCCACTAAAAAATCTTTCCTGAACAGAACCAGTCTCAAAAATCTCACTAAATGTCTTTTTATGAATAAGAATAAAAGCTCGTACCTTCTGAGGCTTCACTCTCAATAGAACCATTAAATTATCCCAAATATCAAACTTGTCCATTTCTTCTTCTTCTTTGCTCTGAATTCTCACCAGAAATTTCCTTTGATTGTTGACATTTCATATCCTCTATTTGTCTCTCATTTTCCCTGTGGTTTATTTAACAGTCTTGGCATATGTTTTCTTTGTTTGTCAGTCTTCTTTCAACATAGCTTCTGATTCTTCCAGTTGAATTCTGTCCATAATTTCTCTCCATGAAACATCGTTTATACTCTCTGTCTCCTCTACAACAAGTTACCCAAAACATCATCTCACAATGCTCTTGACTGTAGGGTTGTAATAACACATCAATCATAGTTTTGAATGGTTGCGCCTGATGAAACAAACACATTCTGCTGAAACAGCTCCTCAGAATATTGTAGAGTTTCATACACTGCAGCAACATCCACCAGCTTAGATTTCCTTTAGTGCTGTACTGCCAACTGTCACTGCACTAGGAATGGAGCATGCACTCTCCTAACAAGTAGTTTTTTTTTAATTTTATAAATACATATATACCTTACATATTATTTGCATATTTATATATTCAACATTATTTACAAATATTTACTTATCTCCATATATTTCATACATTTTAAATATTTCCTCCATTCTTTTTCTCATAAAGAACATCCACATTCAGTGTTTCAAAGGGCATGACTTCAGAAAAGGCTTTAGTGTGAAAGCCCCATTTAAGCCTGGTGGTTTTTCAGCATTAAAAAGCAAAATCCATTTCTGTTCTACCCCTTGGATGTTCTTTATTTATACATAAACAGGAATTTTAGCAAGTGTCATTACACAATTTTATGCATGATTTATATATTTTTATATATTGTTATCTAATACAAATTTTTTAGGCATTTTAGACTGTTTTTGCACAGGTTTTATATATGATGAACTAATGTCTTTTTAAGAACTGCTTAACTGGTTTCAAGCATGGTTTGGTTGCTGCAGTGTATAAATGTTGGTTGTCTTTTAACAAGTTTGTCTGATGAAGTGATTAGCAAATCGCAAAAGCACTTACCTGTACTTTTGTTTTGTTTAATACATCATATTGTGCTTTCTAGCCTTGCAGGCTTGGTGCTTTTAGTCGCACTTGTTTTTGATACCATGCCGTATCCTGTGCCTGTCTGCATATTTTTTGGTCTTTCTACCTTTTACTTTGTGCCATTCTGACTCTTCTTCACTTGTTTCCTCTATAACGTCTTCTTTTTCTTTATCTTTTTTTGCTTTCCTGTATAACCTCTATATTAATTTAATTTTATTGTACTTGTTCTTGTTTCACTATTTCTTCTATTTCTTTCTCGTGTCACTTCAGTTCCTTTTTGTGTATATCTATTTTACATTCTAACCACGGATGTCCAGTATTACGATGTTTTGCATTTTAAATCATAATTTTTTGCATTATGCCCAGTTTTACCAAATAAATACAATTTTTTTCTTTTCACAATCATTTATCAAATAATCATCTCTTCCACAAAAATAACTTTGGTTGCCTTCTTTATCTTATGAAACCCTTGTTATCCTGCATATTAATAGCATGGTATATGCATCACTTTATAATTTTCCATTTTTAAAATAACTCCACATTCCCATGCCTGAGTCCAAAGTTTTCTTTCGTCATACACTTTCATAGTATCCAATACCTCCCTGCACATACTTAATAGGTTCATTTTTAAGTCTATTGATTCAACCTTAGTTTTAAATTGCACCAATACTCTTTTTTTGTCTGTGTAAAAAAAGGTTGAATAACATATTCAGACCAAGGATGTATATTTTTTTCTGTTCAGATTTTCCCATAAAGTTATCCATGACTAGTCTGGTCTGTAAAGCTATGGAGCGTATTATCATGGAACTCATAAACAAAGACATTGGGAGCCTCCAGACACTGGACCCTACCCAATTCGGCTTTATTAAGGACAGATCTTGCCTCTTAAACCTAGTTGATTTCTTTGAAACAGTTACCAAAGCTATAAATGAGGGCAAGGTAGTCCACACAGCCTACCTGGACCTTGCAAAAGCCTTCGACACAATACCCCACTCGGGCATCATAAATAAGCTTACCAGCTTAAATATCAACCCCTATATCACAAGATGGGTTGAAAACTGGCTCAGAGATAGAACCCACATGGTCAGAATCGCAGGTGCCATGTCCGAATCCAAACCAGTTACAAGTGGCGTCCCACAGAGCTCAGTTCTGGGACCTCTCTTGTTCGGTATATACTTCTCTGAGGTTCAGGCTAACATGGGGGGATTATGGCTGACAAAGTTTGCAGATGACTGCAAACTGGGGGCCATAATCGAATCTCCAGCTGACACAAGCATCCTCCAAAAGGGTCTCACAGAGACGGATGCTTGGTGCCAGAGCCATGGCCTCAAGCTAAATGTTAAAAAGTGCATAGTCATCCCCTTTGGGAAAAACAAGGTGCCCACAAATTATCACATAGTTCATAATCCATTAAGTACGGAAGACGTAATTAGAGATTTGGGGACCAATGTAGATAGTAATCTCTCCTTTGATAATCACGTTGCCAAAGTGGTTAGAAAGACCTTCTATATAGCCCACCTTATCACAAAAGGGTTCACATCTAGATCAAAAGAGGTCATTGTGCCCCTCTACTCGTCATTCATCATGCCCATAATTGAATACAATGCCCCTTTTGGGATGTACCTTACCCGACACCTGCAGCAACTGGAGAGACCCCAAAAGTACCCCACCAAGAGGATTATGGGCTACAAACAGATGTCCTATGCAGCTCGACTAAAGAAACTCCAGCTCTACTCAATTGCTTACCGCCTACTCAGAGGCGATCTATGCCTGACATACAAAGCCATGTCAAACCCAGAATTAATGGACATGCTCCACCTCAAAAAATCCAAGTCCCTTAGCGCTACACGCTCCAGGGACCTAAACCTCAGCACAAAAATAAATAGGACATGCTGGAGGGACAGATTCATTTCCCATAGGCTCCCCTCACTCTGGAATAGAATCCCAATTCATGTTAGACATAGCCCCTCGCTGACCCTCTTCAAGCGAAATCTGGACGCGTGGATGGGAAATCGCAAATTCACCCCCGGGATCTCTTCTGTGCCCCTGCTAGACAGAGGCACAGTAAACTAATCTTAAAAGGGTACCTTCTGTGACCTACTTTACAGAGGCACAGTAGGCTAATCTAATAGGGAGGCGGAAGCCAAATACACTCTGGCTAGGCTTATAAATGCCCTAGGGCAGATAGCATAGTATCTACCTATGAACCTATGAACCTATGAATTGCCCGTTTTCAAATAATAAGTTACAAAAAGTCTCACTGTTAATAAGAATAAATGCTCTTACCTCCCTTGTATTCACACCTAGTGGTACAATCAAGGAGTCCCATATTTCATACCTGTTTAGTCT
The DNA here is from genome assembly GCF_019279795.1 of Protopterus annectens. Taxonomy (NCBI): domain Eukaryota; kingdom Metazoa; phylum Chordata; order Ceratodontiformes; family Protopteridae; genus Protopterus; species Protopterus annectens. The sequence goes on along the minus strand of NC_056736.1, from coordinate 781,352,950 downwards.
TTTCTCCTGTTTACTACTTATATGAATGCTGTACCTTCTCTTCATATCCTTCTTTTCCTCCTCTCTTCCTTTACCTTCTGTCATGGTTTGCATGTATGTCTTCTCACCTGGTCCTTCTTTTCTCCCTTCTTCTTCTATTGTCTCCATTATATCACTCCACTATACTGATGTACTGCTTTCTGGTTCACTTTGGTTTACCATTTGTTCTAAATAATCATTCCGAAACTCTGCAAACTGGAGGGTTGTAATGATACATTCATCCTGTTGCTCCACTTCCCCCTCAAATAACTTATGCTGTAACAATTATTATTTTATTTATTTATTTATTTATTTCAGTTTGATAACTGGGGAAGTCCAGTGGGCCAGAAGAACCCATTTTCAGTGGAGGCCCGCGGAGAAAAGCTCCATAACTAAGCAAATTACAATATAAAACAGTACAATATAAAACAAGTAAATTACAAGATAAAAATTACAGTATAGACTAGCTAAGCATAACTAAGCAAGTTACAATATAAAATAGTACAATATAAAACAAGTAAATTGCAATATAAAAATTACAGTATAGATGATAATAGATAGCTCATACATGTTAAAGTGAAATAATAAGACAAAATGGTGAAGATTAGCTAGAGGCAACGAAAAAGTACAAGTGGTAGTATTTACATCAACTGCAGCAGAAATGGGTAAAATCTTTGTTAGGCTATGGAACATTCTGAAGGGAGAAAAGCTTTAGTAAAGTGTACAGTTGCGGATGATGTATGTCAAAGGCTGGAGTTCAGAAAGAGAAAAATATAGTACATTAAGTAGGGTAGAGAACAGTCAGGTAGTATTAGTAGAATTTGTGTGAGAGGAGAAAGAAAACTCAGATAGAAGTTGTAATGGATAGTAGGGAGACGTGGGGAAGAGATTGGGGTTCAAGTAGGGAAGAAGCAGGGACACATCCATTTAGAGGACAGGTAGGAGTGTAAGAGGGATTTAAAGTTAGAGAGATGTGAGACAGTTCGAAGATGGGATGGAAGTGAGTTCCAAAATTTGGATAGTGAGTAAGAAAGCAGTAATTGGCTGGGAGGTCGTAATGGTTTATGTACTTGAAGGAGGTTTTGGCTTTTTGATCTTAGTGGGCGATTTGGGATATAAGGGGTTAAGGAGGTGGCGAGGGAAGGGCAGCTAGAAGGCTTGAAAATGAGTTTATGGGTGGTAGTTAGCTGTATGAATTTTAGGTAGTTAGGCAGTTCTAGCCAATTTAGGGGTTGAAGAGAGAGGCAGTGATGAGATGAGGTTTTGGAGTGTGTGGTGAATTTGCATATTTTATTGTAGCAGGCTTCTAATTTGGACTGTAATCCAAGCTGAATGTTATTGAACAGAGGGGCACCGTATAGCAGGGAGGGGAGGAGGTAAGAGGAGGCAAGGGCTTTTCTGGTGGGGGGGGGTGAGGAAATGGTGATGGTATAGTAGACATAGTTTTTGATGTTTTTTTTATGGCAGTATTAATATGGATGTCAAATGTCATGTGTTCATCGATGATGACACCTAGTAACAGTATATGAAACAATTTTAATAGGGGTATTATCTTGACTTAGTATAGAAAAAGAGGCTTTATTGAATGTGGTGGCTCTGGAGGGAGAAAAAATCATAAGCTTAGTTTTGGTAGCATTTAAGGCTAGGTGATGGCTTTGCATCCAGGTTTCTGTTTTGGTAAAAGCTGATTGTGTTTTTAACTGTAAATCTGAAGGGGAGTCAGCAGTGCAGATGATTGTGGAATCATCTGCATACTGAATTAGAGAGGTATCAGGGATGGAATGGTGATAATTGTTGATAAATAAGTTAAAGAGTAGGGGGCCGAGAACAGATCCTTTGGGGGATGCCTGTGGGGGTAGGAAGGAAGGGTGAAATAGAAGATTTTCATTTTACAGCTTGGTGTGTATTGGAGAGGTAGCTAGAGAACCAGGCTACAGAGGATGGGGATAGGTTGAGAGAGGATAATTAAGATAGGAGGATAGGGTGGGATATGGTGTCAAAATCTTTGGATATATCCAGGAATAGGGTAGGTATTAACTTGCCAGAGTCACGGGCCTGGTTAATGCAGTCCAGGAAGGATAGAAGGGCAGTGATTGTGCTATGGTCAGGACAGAAGCCATGTTGAGTTGTGGTAAGGAGGTTATTGTGTGTCAAATGTGTCATCAGTTATAAGTGGATGCATTTTTCCAGAATTTTTGATAATGGGGAGAGAATGGCGATGGGCCATTTCTTCTGAGTCAGGTCCTATCTCCTTCTGTACAATGACCTGTTCCTTTCTCCTTTTCTCATCCAATAAAGATTCGGTCTCCACATTCACATTCTTTTTTTCATCTGGCTCTGATGCTGCCATCTCCATATTATTTTCACCAACAACCAAATTTCATTATTCACACACTGGGTTACATCCTCCATGAGTCTGCTTCTGCTGTCTCTGAGGGCCTCCTTTGCGCATTGAATGGAGAAAGAGACCGGATGCATCATCTTTTTTATTGATATATATATTACATATTATTTATATATTTACATATTTACATTATTTACATCTGTTTACAAATCTCCATACATTATAAATTTCAGTTTAAGCATTTCTCTCCACTCTTTTATCCACAACCAAAACATTCTCACCAGAATCTTTGTCAAAGTCTATTTTCCATTGTATTTGATTTAATTTAGACTCTTTTTCCATATAGTCCATGAAACATAAAATATTACTATGTCCATTTTCTTCACTTCTTCCTGTTTTTGTGCACCATAATAACCAAATTCTATTATGTCCATATTTATTTGCTCAGATTTTAACAAAATTTTCACCATATTATGTTTACATATTTCTTTCCACAAATTATTAACTATTTTACATTTGAAATACACATGCTCAGTAGTCTCAAGCTCTCCACAGTTATTACATATTCTATCTTGTTTTTTTTTTTGTATGGCATATTTGAATTAACCAGCAATTTTCTAATAGACAATCTCCATAAAAAATCATTACATTCTTTAATCTTTTTATAGTTATTGTATGTCATCATTATGGCTTTTTTTTATCTATTTCTAAATCTTTCCATGGATCAATGCAATAAAATGCTTTCATAATATTTAGGTACCATTCCTTTCTATTTTTTTCATATATATATATATATATATATATATATATATATATATAAATATATATATTTATTTATTTATTTATTTATTTGTTTGCATTTGTTGACCAGGATAGTCCACTGGGTTGAGATTACCCGTTTTCAGTGGAGGCCTGGGGAGAAAAGCTCCAGAAGAACATATGTTACATAAAGCTCCACAAGAACATATTTTACATTACATGATAATATTTACATATGTGTATGGTTACATTATGTTACTTAATGAACAGTATTTAAATCAATGCATCAGGATAAACCAGGTTGACAGAGAGAAAGCTGAATTAGTTACATGTTTAACAGAAGAAAAAAAAGGGGGGTAGGAAGACAGTTGGTTGAGAAGTACTTTAGGTAGGAGCATGAGAGGGACATTCCCATTTGGAGGATAGATAATTGAAGAGCTGGCTTTTGAAGTTCATAGGTTCATAGGTAGGTACTAGGCCATCTACCTGAGGGTATTTATAAGCCTAGCCAGAGTGTGTCGGCTTTTGCCACCCCATTGATTAATTAACTGAGCCTCTGTCAAGCAGAGCCAATGAAGTGATCCCAGGGGTGTATTTCTGTTACCCATCCACTCTTCAAGGCTTCTCTTGAAGAGTGTTAGTGAGGGACTCTGCGTAATGTAGTTAGGAGTTTTGTTCCAAAGCATGGGGAGTCTCTGTGACAGGAATCTATCCCTCCAGCATGTTCTATTTATTGTTGTAGCGAGGTTTAGCTCACTAGAGTGCGTGGCTCGCAGTGACTTGGGTTTCTTTAGGTGGAGCATGTCCATCATTTCTGAGTTGGACATGGCTTTGTAAGTCAGGCAGAGATCACCTCTGAGTAAGCGATATGCCACTGAGTACAGCCAGAGTTTTTTTAGTCAGGCTGCATAGGACATATGTTTGAGGCCAGTAATCCTCTTGGTGAGGTGCTTTTGTGGTCTTTCCAGCTGTTGGAAGTGTCTTGTGAGGTACATCCCAAATGGGGCATTGTACTCTATGATAGGTCTGATGAGTAATGAATAGAGGGGCACTATAACCTCTTTCTTTCTAGATGCAAACCCCTTAGTAATTAGATGGGCCACATAGAAGGATTTCCTAACTACTTTGGCAATATGATTGTCAAAGGAGAGATTACTATCTACCCGGGTCCCCAGATCTCTTATTACCTCTTCTGTATTAAGGGGGCTGCCACCTGTGTGGTAATTCGGGGGTGTTTTGTTTTTCCCAAATGGGATGACTGTGCATTTTTTGGCTTTTAGCTTGAGGCCATGACTTTGACACCAGGTGCCTGTCTCAGTAAGGCCTTTTTGAAGGATGTCTGTGTCAGCCGGAGAGTCAACTATGGCTCCCAGTTTGCAGTCATCGGTGAACTTGGTTAGCTATAGTCCTCCTGTGTTTGCCTGTACTTCTGAGAAATATATACCGAACAGTAGGGGTCCCAGAACTGAGCCTTGCAGGACACCACTTGTGACTGGTTTAGAGTCGGACCTGGAGCCCACTATTCTTACCGTGTGTGTTCTGTCTGTAAGCCATTTGGCAACCCATCTTGTGACATAGGGGTTTATGTTCAGGCTGGTGAGTTTTTCTATAATACCCAAGTGAGGAATGGTGTTGAACGCCTTGGTGAGATCAAGGTAGGCTGTGTGAACCACCTTTCCCTCTTCTATGGCCTCAGTGACTGTCTTGAAGAAGTTAACCAGTTTTAGTAGGCATGATCTGCCCTTAACAAAGCTGAACTGGGTCGGGTCAAGTATTTGGAGGTTCCCAATGTCTTTATTAATGAGTTCCATGATGATGTGCTCCATAGCCTTGCAGACCAGGCTAGTCAGGCTTATGGGGTGATAGTTACCAGGGTCAGTTGTGGCCCCTCCTTTGTGGAACAGAATAACCGTTGCTGTGCGCCATTCTATGGGCATGTAGCCTGTTGAGAGGCTGAGGTTGAACAGCGTGTTTAGGTGGGGGGTTAGTTCATTCTGTAGTTCATGCAAGACACAGCCTGGGACACCATCTGGCCCCATTGATGCTGTATTTTTGGCTTTTGAAAGAGCTGTTTTCACCTGTGCTTCTGTGATTTCTGGGACACTGCACTTTTCTGGTATTGTTGTGGGCCATTTTGAAGGTGAGAGGAAGGTGAAGTTTGCACTGAATCTGTCTGCCAGGATGTGGGCAATATCAGTAGGTTCAGTATATTTTGTGCTATTTTGCACTAGCTCAGAGCATATCTGTGAGTTGACACTTAGATTCTTGACATAACTAAAGAAGGCTTTGTGGTTATCTTTTGAATCCATGGCTATTTTTCTTTCGAAGTTGGCCTTGGATGATTTTATGAGGGACCTTAGTTTCTTACTGATACTGATCAGGGATGTCTTTCCTTCTTGGGATTTGCTTTTTTTCTGAACTAGTTTTCTCCTTCTGTTATATAACCTGTTTATGGCAGGGGTCCACCAGACTGGTTTCCTTCTCTTAGGGGAGTGAGTCTTGGTTTTGCTAGGGATGGCACGATCCATGCATCTTTGTAGATGCTCATAGAGTGCAATTGTAAAGGATTCTGCATCTTGGGAAGTGTTATCCTTTAGTGTGGGGGCTGTGACAATTACCACCTCTGCCTTAAGTATGGTGAAGTTTGCTTTAGAAAAGCTTTTCACTGTGGTTTCCTTGGTTGGGGGTGGTGGCAGTGTGTGGGCATCCAGGGTGATTAGTTTATGGTCTGATCTAACCAGTGATGGGTTGACCTCCGGTACAGAACACATGTCATCCATGTTGGTGATGACCAGGTCCAATATGTTGTTGCCTCTGGTAGGGGAGTTTACCAGCTGACCCAGGGCATTTAAATTGATAAATTCTAGGAAGTTCTGAGCCTGGGAGTTTGTACTCAAGCAGTTTTCCCAATTAATGGTAGGGTAATTGAAATCGCCCAATATCAGGGTGTTTGATAGGACCTTCATGTTTTCCAGTGTCTCCAGAAAGGCGGAAAGGTGGTCCTGGGTCATGGAGGGTGATCTGTAGCAGGCCACAATTTGCATTGCAGATTTGCCCGATGTTAGTTGCACATGGATGATCTCAGAGGTAGCATACTGTGCCACTAACCTGGAGATGTGAGTATCCTTGATGAATATGGATACACCCCCTCCTTTTGTGTTTCGGTCATTGTTCTGTGGCTGAAATGTGTGGTATGAGTTGTAGCCCAGTAGTGCTGGAGTGCTCTCTGGACCCTTGAAACAGGCTTCAGTTACTGCACAGATGTCGATGTTCTTCATACTTAGGAGTGCTTCGAGCATATGCATTTTGAGATTTAAACTCCTGGCGTTGAGTAGCATAACCCTAATTTTTTTACTTGTGCTGTTTACGGTGGTGGATTTGAATTTTGAGCCTTGCCTAAAAAAGGCACTATGGGGGCAGCAAGAGCCTTGGCCAGTATTCAAAAGCCAAGGGATGACAGGTGCAAGTCGTCTCTTGCAAAGCAACTCGGCTTGTCGAGCATGTCATCCCAGGCTGATGGATCCCCTTTGAATGACACCAGAAGCTTAGCCAATTGTTGAAATTGATAATTTTTTCTTTATACTGAGGTATCATTCTTGGTGAGGGCAGGATGCTACTCAGGGTCAGGGTCATACCCACCTGGGCTACATGATCAGAGAGCTGTTCCATGTCTCTTTTCATGTAGTCCAGGGAGGTACGTCTCAGGTCATTCACACCAACATGAACAATGACAGACTCATATTTGTACTTGTTCTGGAGTGACCTGAGGGCTTGTGTTATGTGGCGGATTCTGGCTCCCGATAGGCAGCTAACAGTAACCTTCTCCTTGTCCAGCCTAGTGAGTGGGGCGTCAGTGTGCCTGACTATTGAGTCACCTATTATTAGTGTGTTAGGTATGTTATTTCGCCTTAAGGGCTGTGATTGTGCGGCACATTGATTTTGTGTTTTATGTGTTGTCTGGTTTACGGTGGGAGGTGCAGGTTTTGTGGGTGTCTGCTTTGGAGCTCTCTGATGCTTTTGCAGGTTTTTATTTAGAGCCTCCAAGTATGATTTTGTGTATGTATGTGTATTTTTTGTCAGTGCTGGTTTAGTAGGTCTATGTGAGGCTGGAGGTGTGGTGCAAGTGTTAACCTTCTCCTCATGATTGTCTGTTCCAGTCTTGGGTGGAGAGACCTTAGCCTCCATTTTGGTTGTATAATTGCATCTCTCGCATATGTTAGTGTTTTGTGGTAGGAGGAGAGGGCTGTCTGTGTACATGAGGCAGTTGTAACATTGCCACAGGATACCCAGATTCACTAGCTGGACTGGAGAGTACACCTGAAGTTGCCCTTTGGTCATGCCTGAATAGTAGGGTGAGCTGCTTAGTCGCTTGGTTGGTGAAGGGTGGATAAAGAGCCTTGCCCTGCTGAGCAGTCAAGTGTCTGGGTATATTAGTGCTTGCTATTAGGTCTGAGCAAGTGCTGGACTGTAAGATGCTTTTTGAGTGCTTAGGTTGAGAGTTGGACTATTTTCAAGCAAAAAACTGAAAAGGAGCCGGGAATAATTTAACCCTAGTTAACCAGTGCTGCCCAGCGCACAAAACTGTTTAAACTACTAACTTCTGAGCTGTAACCACTCCTCCAGGGACAGATGGCTGCTCAAAGTTCCCCTCTCTCACAGGTGAACAGAGTAACTTCCCTCTATCCAAGTAAGGTATGGGCAACTCAGAAACATGTAACACAGCCTTGAATTCAGCACTAGCCTGAAAACTGGACTATACTAGCTTAGAAAGGCAGGAAACATGAGTTTTTTTTTTTAAAGATAAGGCAAAAACAGAAAAAAGTGCACTTAAAACAGCTTTAAACGACTACAAGCGATCAGAAAAAGCTATTGCACTTTAGTGTGTAGCCTACAACAGTTAAACCATTTATTTAAACAAAAAACAATTTTTTAAAAGTGCAGGCAGTCAAATAGGTACAATATGTGAAAAAAACAAGCTTTTAAATCACAATAAGTGCTGGAGAAATCAGCGTTTAGGCAGAAAACAGTACAGCAAGAAAATACAGAAAACTGATACTCAATCACTCCAAAGTCTCTCTTTTAAGCTAGAAGGCTTGTATCAGTTTAAGGCTTTCTACTGCTTTCCAGTAGGTTAGTTACAGGAAAGATGGGAAACAAGCGCAGATGTGGTCTTTTAAAGCAGAAAGTTGAAAGAGATGGACAACTTCCCGAATGATCAATAAACTACAATTCCTGGGCCAAAAACCACTCATCTTGTGGTAGACAGGCTACCTAGCACTTACCACTCCCACTGATAAGCTAGAAGGCTGCACTCCAACACAAAGGCTTGGGGGGCTCAAAAGCTTACAAACAGTCCTGGATACAGCAAATCTGTGGGGATCAAGAGCAAACATGGGCTTTAAAACCAGAAAGTTGAGAGAGATGGAAAAAACTGCCCAAACGGCCAATAAACAACAATTTCTGGGCCAGAACCACTCCTCTTGTGGTAGTTAGGCTACCTAGTGCTTACCACTCCCATTGTTAAGCTAGAAGGCTTCCCTCCAACACAGAAAGGCTTGCGGGGCTCAGAAGCTTACCAACAGTCCTGGATACAGCAACTCTGTATCTGGACTAGGCTAGTAACAGGAAAGGTGGGAAACAGCGCAAGTGCAGCTTTTGAACCAGAAAGTTGAAAGAGATGGGAAAAAACTACCCAAACGGCTAGGTATGTTATTATGGTTAGGTATGTTGGGTAGGTGGTAGGGGAGAGAGTTCCAGAGTTTGGCTATTGTGAAGGATAGTAGCAGTTGGCCTGGGGGATGAGAGGGTTTGCGTACTTGAAGCAGATTTTGTTTCTCTGATCTTAGGGAGTGGGGGGAGTGTAGGGTGTTAGTGCTGTGGCTAAGGATGGACAATCAGAAGGTTTGAAGATGAGCTTGTGAGTAGTAGTGAGTTGTAAGTATCTAAGGTAGTTGGGGAGTTCTAGCCATTTGAGGTTGAGTAGTGAGTGGCAGTGATGGGATGAGCTTTTGGAGTTAGTAGCAAATTTGCTAATTTTGTGATAGCAGGCTTCTAGTTTGGAGAGCAGGCTTAGTTGGAGATTGATAAATAGTGGAGTGCCGTACATGAGGGATGGGAGGAGGAAGGTAGTTGCAAGTGTTTGCTGGGTGGAGGGGCTAAAGTAGCAATTGTGTCTGTATTGGAGACCTATCTTTTGATGTTTTTTTTTTTTGATGGCTGAGTATATGTGGGAATCAAACTTTAGGTTTTCATCAATAATGATTCCTAGCAGTTGGGTTGAGGGGACTATTTCTAGTGGAGTTTTATTGTGGCTTGTAATGCAGAACAGATTTTTATCTAAAGTGGAATTTCTCGTAGGGGTGAAGATCATTAGTTTTGTTTTGGAGGCATTTAGGGCAAGGTGATTGGCTTTCATCCAAGATTCTGTTTTGAAGAAGGCAAGCTGGGTTTTTATTAGTAGTTTAGTGGGGGAGGTGGCAGAGGAGATGATGGTGGAGTCGTCTGCATATTGGATGATGGAGGCATTGCGGATGGAGAGGTGTAAATTGTTGATAATTATGTTAAAGAGCAGAGGACGAAGAACAGAGCCTTGAGGGACTCCGGTGGGTGTGGGTAGGAAAGGAGGTAGATTCCTTCCACTGGACGGCTTGTTGGTGGTTAGATAGGTAGCTAGTGAACCAAGCAAGGGTGGAGGGAGAGAGATGTAAGGATGAGAGCTGGGATAGAAGTAAAGGATGGGAGATGGTGTTGAATGCTTTTGAAAGGTCTAAGAAAAGTGATGATACATAATTGCTCTTTTCACATGCATGGTTGATGGTCTTTAGAAAGGAAAGGAGGGCAGTGATGGTACTGTGGCTGGGGCGGAAGCCATGTTGGGTGTGTGAGAGAAGTTTGTTTAGGTTAAGATATTGCATGATTTTGGCATGAATGTTTTTTTCAAGTATTTTTGAGAGGGTGGAGAGTATGGCTATAGGTCTGAAGTTGGTTGTATCTATGTTTTTACCACCTTTATGAACAGGAATGATGTATGCTTGGTGCCAGTTGGTAGAGATGTATGATTCCTGTAAAGATCTGTTTATTAGAATAGATACAGGGTAGGCAATGGTTTCAGCTGAGTCTTTGAGGAAGGAGGGTGGAAGATTGTCTGGTGCATTATGACGGGGTTTTAGCTTGAGGAAAAGTCTTTTTATTGTGTTTGTGGGGATTGGCTTGAGGGTAAAGAGGGAGAAAGGAGGAGGGTTAGAGGGAGGATGGTTGCTGTTGGGGGGGTGCAGGAGGAGTGTTCAGGGAAGCAGGATGATAGTTTAGCAATAATATCAATGAAGAAATGGTTGAAATTAGTGGCAGTTTGCAGATCTGAGAGAGTGGGGTCTGGGCATGGGTTGCTTTTATTGCCTGGGTGAAGGATGGAGGACACGGAGCTCCAAAATCTTTTTGGATTGGATGAGTGAATGGAGATTATTGTAGTAGTTTTTGCAGTCTTTGGTTAAACATTTTTTGGCTAAGCTATGTAGTTGTTTAAATTCTAGGTGGGAGCTGGTTGGGCTTTGTTTTTGGTATTGTTTCCATTGTTTGTCATGCTGATGCATGATGTTTCTAGTGTCATGGGATAGCCAGGGGCATGGATTGGATTTAATTCTTTTGGATCTTAGGGGCACCTGTTGATTTAGGATGGTTAGGAATGTATTGTTAAAATAGGATAAAGCATTGTCAAGTGGGAGAGTTTTTAGGGGTGCCCAGTCTATATGTTTAAGGCATTCTGTGAGTGTGTGTGTGGATTGTAGGAGGTTAAGTGGTGGGTTAGGATATATTGGTGATGTTTTAGGGGTGGGTGATATGCGGTCAATGAAGGCAGGTAGGTGGTCGCTGAGCAGATCCGGTAGAAGACTGGCTTGAGAGGCAAGGTGGGGGTAGATAGTGAGTATCCAGTCTATGATGGTACCAGAGGTTCCATTTTTGTTGGGCCTGGTTGGAAGGTTTATGAGTTGGGTGAAGTTGTAGAGATTGATTGACTGGGATGGGGTGCTCGAGTTGATGGATGCCCAGTTGATGTTTACGTCACGAAGGATATAGGTTTTGAGTGTTATATTGGAGTTAAACCAGGATAATATGTCTTCTAGTGGTTTGGTGTTATTGCCTGGAGGGATATAGATAGAGCAGATGCATAAATATTTGCAGTTATTAAGCTTTAAATACCCTATTGTTATTTTGGCATTGGAGAAGGAGGGGATGGGGTTGGTGTATGGAGTTAGAGTATGGGTGGATGGGTAGATAATAGCTACACCACCACCTTTTCCCTGGGTCCTATCATTGCAGAGGATTTTGTAGCCAGGAGGAAGGATTTCATTGTCAGAGATGGAGGGTTTAAGCCATGTCTCAGAGATGGCTGTAATATCAGCTTGGTTGTGAGTAAGCCAGGCATGCAGGTTAGGGATTTTGTTTCTTAGGCTTTGTGCATTAAAGGTGGTTAGCCAGATGGTTTTGGGTTTGTGAGATTTGGTGGGGCTGTTGCTTTGGATGCTGGCTAAGGAGGGTCCAGGGTAGGGTGGATGTCACCTGATTGAGAGAGGGAATTGAGAAAGAGGTGTTGGAGGTGATGAATGAGGAATAGGAAGGAAGGGTTGTTGAGGGGGAGCTTTTTCTTTGAGGAGATAGCATGAAAGTGGTGGTGGGAGGAAGGAATAGAAAGTATTGATGGTTTGAAATAATGGCTTGGTTTGGAGGAATATAGTTCAGGTGAGATTAGGCTATAAGCTGTGGATGTGTAAGGGAGGTCGGAGTTGGTGGCGTTGGGGTTTAGAGATTGGTGTGTGTTAGGGAGACTTGTAAGGAAGGTTAGATAGTAGAGGGGGATAAGTAAGGCTGGTTAGTAGCAATGTGTGTGTGGAGGGGGTGGCCATAGTGTATGGAGTGTGTGGGTTAAGCTTGTGTTTGTGGTTGAGAATGGCTAGTTTTAGTTGGGGTGTGGATGGGAGTGGTTAGCTGTAGGGTGAGTGTGGTGGGGAGGGGTTGGGGTGGGAATAAAAGTACAGGCACTGGGGTGGGTGGGAATTGGGGGCAGGGTAGGGGAGTGGAGGGAGCCCACAGGGCGAACGGAGCAGGACGAGACAGGTAAGAGTGGGAGCAGCAGAAAAAAATATCTTATACTAACTACTTAGTGAGGGCTCTGTAATGGGGCAGTGTACAGTCTAGAGTGAGGTATGTTGGGGTGGGAGTTTAGTCTGGTATGGGATACAGGGCAGAGATGGGATATCTCCTTTAATATATGCCCTTACCTTTAGGTTTGGTGTACTAAAAGATATTCTTTTTTTATTTTCTGTAATACAATTTTGTTTTTGTACTCTTTCATTTCTTCATTCACAATGCTTTTACTTCTTTTTTTAACTTCCATCCCTTCGTACAATTCTTTGTATTTATAATACAGAATCATTCCTATCAAGTTTTTATTTCCCATCATCATTTCTTTTAATACCTCATATAAAATTAAAGATGCTATATGTATGATTTGGTTTATTAAACACAAGCCTCCTTGCTCTCCTTTCATATATAGAATCCCTTTCTTGACTGGATTCAGTCTAGAGCTCCATATAAAAGTAAATGTAATCATCATTAGTTACTTTTTTCATATAGATGTTAGCAACATAAGCAATTTTCCTATTAACATGGTGTTCAACAAGTGTGCTTTTTTTCTATATGAAAATCTATATGATTTCCCCAAAAATAGTCATACCTTTACTTCTTTGAGTACATTATCCCATTATTGTTGTGTATCGATGAATATTTCATTGAACTCAATACCTCCTATCATACTTTTAAAACCAAATCCTTTACTTTTCTCTTTAGTTATACTTAAACCAATTGTTTTAAATTTATACTTAATTTTTCATTTACTTCTTCCATTCATACTTTATTTTTTAACAAGTAGTACAATATTATCTGCATAATTATACATTATTGGCAATTGTAATTCCTTTATCATTTTGTATCCACTGCTATTTGACATTTTATTAATTTCCTTCATTGTTACATTCATAACTAAAGAGAAAATTACAATACTAGCTGGGCAGCCCTGCTTTATTTCACATTCCATTTTTATTTCTTCCCCAATCCAGCCATTTACATTTAGTTTCACATAGTTCCTTTTGTAAACTGATTTTATTACTTGTAAATTTTTTCTTACATTATATGCCTGCAAAATTCCCCATAATGATTTATATTGAATATTATCATAGCATTTACTTATGTCCCCTATTATAACCTTTGCTTCTACATTTTTATATATAATATCATAAATTATTTTTTATTATCCATAATAACTCTTGACTTCTTTTTCCATTTCTTCCAAATATATTTTGGGCATCTATTCAATCCATTTTTTAAACTTTTTTATTATTACTCTCATGAAATGTTATAATCTGTATTATTCAATGTTATAGGCTCCAAATTTTTATAGCCTTTTTTCCCTTTTTTAAATATAAATTTTATAACTCTTGTACATATCTCTTTCTCTTTAATTCCATTCTCTAATCATTTATTCATAACTTCTATAACAATTATTTTTTTGCCACTCCTTCATTTCTTTATACATACCATATTCAGTTCTGTCCAGTCCTTTTGCAGAATTCATGTTAATATATTTTAGAATTTCATTCAATTCTTTCATAGTTATTTTTTGTTCTAAATAGTCATTATTCATTTTATTTATTTGACATGTGTTAAGCGGGTTGGTCCAACTGAGCAAAAAAGCCCATTTCCAGTGGAGTCCTGAGGAGAAATCTTATCTTCATTATTTCATTTTTCACCTTTATAAAATTGTTCTATGTGTTCTTCTCTTTTAACAAATAATTCCAATGCATATTCTTTAATTATTTCATATATTCCTTCTTGCTGTCTTATTTACTTACTTATTCTTTAATTATTTTATTATTTTTCCTTCTTTTATTATTTTACTCAAATATGGTGCTACCTTTCCTTCCTCTCCCTGTAAACAATATTTTTGTTTATGTAACAAGATGTTAATTTTAATTTTATAAAATTTATATATTTCTATTTCTTTTTCATAAAAGGAGCTTTTCTTCTCTGATAAGTCTCTGAATGTTTCTTGACTTAATATATTGTATCTCTCTTTTTCTTTTCTTGTTTTCTTCTTTATACATTCTAAAACATACTTTTTTATATTTCTCTTTAAAATCAAGCCACCAAACAGTCCAGTTCTCATAAAACTCTGTCATACTCATATAATTTTTCCATAATTCCATGTTATTTTTCTCTTCTAAATCTAATTCCTTTTCATTACTTTTTTATTCATTTTCCTATTCTTATACATTCTTATTTTTCCTGTAATTTAACCCATGTAGCCACATGATCTAAAAAATTCCTTTTTTAATTTGTAAATTATCAGATATTAAAAATAATCAATTTCTGTCTTAATTTTATTCCTTTTGTAGGTCCAGTGGTAATTCTTTCATACACTTAACTTTCCACGTCTCATCCTTTCTTTAACCATTTTAACATCACAATTGCTCTTATTTGTTCTTAAATTACAATTAAAATCACCCACCACTATAATGTCAATATTTACACAAACATATTCAAGAATATTTTTAAACATGATTTCTCTCTCTTTTTTTGATACCTATGTATATAAAGCTATAATCTATACACATATTTTGTCCATCTTGAGTCTATTATCATAATTCATTCTAGTTCCACTATGGTTGCATTTAATATTTTAATGCTTTCTTGAAATAATATACATATGCTTGAGCACATTTCTTTCCCCATGTTCCAAACTACCACATAGTTCCAAAGTTTTTCAGTTTGTGGTTTTTCTTCCTCTGTTAATAATCTGATATCTTCTAAAACAATAAAATGTGCATTTACTGCAGCACACCATTGTAATATATCTATTCCCCTCTTAAGATTTTTCATACTGTTTACATTTAAACTAATATTTTCAGCTTTTAAGAACAATTAGTATAATTAAAATGTTTATCCCTTTCCTTTCTTATTTTCTCTAAGCATATTTTTGAATGTTCTTTTCCTTTCATTAACTCTTTTCCTTATTATTTTTTTTATTTTTTACTGTACACCAGTCAGCTTCTTCCTCACTTGTCTCCTCTGTTTCTTTTTCATGTTACTTTCTTTAACTTCATATCAACCTCTTTATCAGTCACAACTTTTGTACATGTTCTTGTATAACACATGCTTCTGTCTCTTTCTCCTGTATAACTTCATTTCATTTACTTGCACATTCATTTCACATTCTAGCCACAAATGACCAGTATTGACACATCTTTGCACTTTAAATCCCATATTTTGAATTATGTCCTGTTTTACCACATAACATCTTTTTCATCATATTTATTGATTAAATGATAATTTTTACCACAAAAATAACAAGTCTTTGGATGACCACTGTATTTCACAAAACCCCCTAGTATGATGAACATTAATAATACTAAGTACATGCATAACATTTTCATTTTCCATTTTCAGTATTACTCCAAGATCCCATCCCCTGGTCCATAGTCCTCTTTCATCATATATTTTTGTAGTTTGCATTACTTCTTTACATATATTTAACAAATGTTTTTTTTTCAGTTCTTTTGCTTCAACTTCAGTTCTAAACTGAATCATCATTCTTTTTTGTTTGTTTATAAAAAGCTTGCAGCACATATTCTGACCATGGAAAAAAATATTTGTCTTTTGTTCATATGCACCCCAGAAACTTTCCTTGGCCTGCTCAGTCTCAAATATCAAGTCATAAAAAGTATTTTTTATTAATTAAAATAAATGTTCTTACCTCTTTTGCATTGACATCCAGAGGTACTATGACAGAGTCCCAAACCTCATACCTGTCCAAACTTTCTTTTTTACTGTTCACATGTACTATATAATTCTTTTTTGTTTCTTTTATTTCTTCTTTGTTCCTTCTCCAACAGTGTGTGCATACGATTTTATCTCTGGAACTTTCTCTGGCACTGTCTCTTCTTCTCATTTTTCTATTTTTTCCATGATGTTGCTCCTTGAAATTGCTGCTCCATTTTCTGTCTCACTTTGGCTTACCATTTCTTTCAAATAATCATCCTCCATTGGAGGTTTGTAGTTATGCATTTTTTCAGAGGTAACTGTCTTTCCTTCAAACAATCTCCACTGAACATTTTCCACTGAATCCATCTCTGCTTCAGCTACAATCTCCTTTTCCTCAGATGTCACTATTTTTTCTGTACCAACATCATCAGAAAAAAACTTCTGGTAGTGATTCTACCATTTTAACTATATTTTCAGCAAAGTTCCTTCCAGTTTCAGCAAAAGCTGAATCAGCCATGTTTTCTCCCTGTTTCTACAGACTGCCTCCACATGTGAAAAAGGAACAGGAAGTCTGTTGTGTCACACACAAATGCTTTCTCCCACTACCATGAGTAGGGGAATTCCATAATGTTCCGGAAATTTTTCCCCTAGTATAAATACCATCTTAGTTCTGTCATCTGAAAATAGGCCACTAGCCTAGTGGTACTAACCCAGTAAAGGATAAAATAATAAAAATAAATTATATTTTTTCCTCTTCTTTCCTCTAGCAGTTTATATGTGTATGCCTGTTTTCATTTGTCCCTGATATTCTGCTGAATATCCATCCTGAAATCATTCCTTTATCAAATTCACACACTCAGTTCTTTCCGAATGTGTCTCCTGTAGCATTACTATTTTCACTCTGCATTTCTTAATATAATTTAATATTCTTTCCTTTCTGTCTATACCTGCGAGACCATTCACATTCCATAATAATATGGAAAGTGTCACCATTACGATAAGAAGTTATTATTCCCACCTATTGTATATGACAGCTTTTTTAGATGTTTATTTCCACCTTTTGTGATACATGTATCCTCTAATGTTTGGCAGGTTGATCTTTTATATAGTTGTTTCTTTTCTCATCTCCATTTGAACCTATGTCACCTTTTACAAAACTATTTGTTTTAATGGAAATCCTCAAAAAATACACCTCCAGAACCCCCCTCCGTAAACTTAATACAAACACACAAAACTATGCACATCTTAATATAATGAAGTTTAATCCTTCTGGTAGGAATAACTGTTCTAAATAGACAGCTGCTGACACAGACACTATCTGTCCTAAATTTAAGGTTATCAATGCGAAATACATTATTTGCTGTTTGTTTCATTTTTATCTTATTTCCGTCCCAGATCTGAAAAACAACTTGCAGGCTTTCAGAAAACATTAACTTTTAGCCATTAAGAAACTAGTGTTATGGCTTCTTATTTTACTATAATCAGTTAATCTCCATGGAAACATAAGAAGAAAAAAAATGGTAACCCCCAGTCACAGGTTCCTAAAGACATGCTGAAGATTTATTGCTAAAGGGAAATGTTTCATTACATTCATTGTTCTCTTATTTACCTGTTTCCAATTAAAGCTTGTTATCAGCTTAAGCTAAGAGTCTTAATCCAGACATTCAATTATGTAAATGTTAGGGAAAACATACTGGTTCTGCATATATTATGCTCTGTGTATATTACATCTCATACTCCACCTCAATAAGCCAAGAGTACAACTATTACCTTAATTATACTTTTTTCCAGCTTTTTTCTCTTTTTGCATTGTAATGCCTACATTTCTTAATACTAATAAAAGGGAAATGAAAAGAAAAGAAAAAGAGGAAAAAGGCCTCTGTTTAGTATTCTTAACGCATACAACAATAACTGAAATGCTATATAACATGTAATTTATATCATGCAAAGTTTTATAGAAATACTGTTAAGAATATAAATGGTTTTGCTTATAGTTTAACTTGAGCACTAAACCAGACCATCTTTTGATGGAGAGGGTTCCCCTGTGCCCTAGTGGCAGGAGTGTTGAGCTAGCACTTGTATGATTGAAAGTTGCTGGAACAGATCTCAGTTTTGAGATTTTTGTATTCGTTAATTTGTTTAGATCAGTTTGCTGTCATTTGCCATATAAGCAAATCCAAGCCATCTGCTGATCTCTGCAAAACTTAAGTAGAATTTTTCACTGTATGTTTCACTTTCAAACTGCATTTTCTTACCATATCACTGATTATTTGAGCTGTTTTTTCTGAAATTGTTGTACTTTACTGTAGCATAGATTAGATTCAAACCTGCTGAATCTAGTTCTGTTTGTATAACCTGAGCACTAAACCAAGCCATCTTTTGTTGGAGAGCATTCCCTGTACCCTAGTGGCAGGAGTGTGCAGTTAGAACTCATCTGATTGAAGGTTGCTGGAACAGGACTCAGTTTTGAGCTTTTTTATTGGTTAATTTGTCTAGATCAGTTTGTGTTCATTTGCTACATTGCACCACATTTTTGTATCGGGGACTGCCACTCAGTGTTGGGCACAGTTGCTAGTTATAGATACAAACACTTTTGCCTGCAAATTTTCCCTTAGTACTCTTCTGCTGTTGCTCCATTGGTGAGTTCTTGGGATTGCCCAACTGACAGGTGATACTTTCAGTGAAGCTCCTGAGGTACTAACACAGATCCTACCCACTAGCCCTTCATATTTTTGTCCACTTTTTTGGTCCTCTACTTTACCTCTTCCTTCTTGTCCTCTCCCTGTTTTCTGACCACATCAACTTAACTAGCATCATGGATGGACAATTTCCCACAGTTTCTCCAGCCAGCCTGGTTGACATGGGCATCCTGAGGCAGTGTAGCAATTGCCTCATATATGTTGACCACCCACTTCTACTAGTTCATACAAATTCATTATGTGAGAGATGCATCTTTATCAAGAACCTAGAATCCAGGCTGTCTTGGTCACCAGTCAGTCCACCTGATATTAGCAGATTGTCATCTTGGACACCTCACCTCCTGCACCTACCAAACCAACAATATATAAACCTAGATGTGCAGAAGTCCTTACAAGAAGCTTACCTAAACATCAGAGACCTTCCAAACACAAGCACGCTTCACATAAAACATCCTCTGCAGAACACAGTACACATAATATATCACACACCAGTGTCGCACCAGTTGGGCCCCTAAGACATAACACAAAAACAAACATCTTAGTAATAGGCAACATAACTGTGAGACACACAGATGTCCCTCTCACCAGGTTAGATAAGGAAAAGGTCACTGTCAGCTGTCTGTCAGGTGCCAGGATCCACCACATCACACATGCACTCAAGTCTCTCAACAATAGGCACTGTTGTGACTCCATCATAGTCCATGTTTTTGTGATTGACTTGAGATGTACCTCACTGGACTATATGAAGAGAGACATGACTGAGCTCTCAGATTATGTGCCTCAGGCATCATGTCCCTAGCCGTAAGCAGCATTTTACCTTCACCTAGGATGATATCTCAATACAAACAAAAAAATCTTGATTTCAACAATTGGCTTAGTTTCTGGTGTCATTCAAACAGTATCCAGTATCAGTCAGCCTGGAATGGCATAATTAACAGACCTCAATGCTTTCCCAGAGATGGTTTTCATCTGACACCCCTGGGATTTTGATTATTGGCTAAGGCTCTTGCCATCTCAGTAGTGCCTTTTTTAGTCAATGTCACAAGAACAAAATTCCTGATCTAAAATACCCACTAAAAACAACCTCAAGGTTATGCTTGCTAAACACTAGAAGTCTAAACCAGAAACTGCACTCACTGGAAGCAGTCCTCAGCCTGGAAGATGCTGACATTTGTGCAGTCACTGAGACCTGGTTTAAGGCTGCAGACAGCATACCAGCTATACTAGATTACATTTCCTTTTACATGTTCAGACCACGTAAATGAAGGCATGAGAACTAAAGGAGGTGGTTATCAATAGTCATTAAAGATAAATACACCTCTAGATTGGTTAAACAGCATGATTGCCTTGAATTACTTCAGGTGCAATTGGCTATAGATAAGACCCCTCTTCAGGTCATTGCCAGCTATAGGACCCCAATCAGGACATCCAGTCAGCCAACTTTGGTCTACTTGAGTCGCTCAAGGTACAACCAAACACACTGGTTTTGGATGAGTTTGATTACCCATCCAAAGACTAGGCAAATTATACATGTTCTAACTCACTTGCCCAAAGGTTCCTGTACTTCATTAACTCCAATGGCCTGGACTAGCTGGTTGAAACACCCACAAGGGGGTGAAACATCATGGGCATGGTGCTCACCAACATGGGGAACAGCTGCACCACCCCCAGTATGTGGCCATCCCTTATGAGATCAGGCCACAAATCAGTCTCGCTGTTAGTAACTATTACACAAGACCCCCTCTTAGCAACAGCTAGACTAAAAAACTTCCCCAAGGCCAATTACAACCTCTTACCTAACAGCATAAATAGCTTCCTAGCCACTACCACCACTGATGGAACAGGCACCTATGCTGAGTTATACACCAATGCTTTATACAAGCACCTGTACAATTGTATTGACTCTGCCGTACATGATAAAACCAAAGCAAGATATTCAAGGAGAAACAAGCCTGCCTGGTGGACAACTGCCATTAATAGGCTATACAACAGGAGTCTCAAAATTGGAAACACTCCCTCCTCAACTTAAACAAGCAAATAAGACTCTGATGGAAGCCCTCCAATGCTAACTATAAATCCAGATGAACTTCCCTAACTAAGTATAACTACAAGGCATTCTTTAATTACATCCGTAACCTCAAAGGTAAGGCCCAGATTTGTGCTGAACTCATAGTTATTGGTACTACAGATATAGAACCTGTGTGTATAGCAAACCTGTTGGCTGATAGGTTCAGTGGAAACTTCACTCCCCTCTCCCCACCACATATACTCCAAAGCATCCCTAGCACAAGTCCCCCACCTAGTATCTCCAAGGAGCAGGTCTTAAATGCCCTCTCCAAGGCCAAAAACACAGTCTCTATGGGACCAGACAGCATCCTGGGCTGTGTTCTACATTGGTAAAACACGAATTAGCACCATCAGTGAGCATGTTTTTCAATCACAGCCTAAGCACTGGTTTCATCCCAGTGGAATGGAAAGCAGCTATAGTCATCCCTTTGCACAAATTGGGTGCATCCACAGATCCTGGGAACTATAGACCCATTAGTCTGACCAGTCTTATCTGCAAGACCATGGAACAAATCATCATGGACCTCATTAACAGAGATATAGGAAATCTCCAAATGCTTAAACCCACCCGATATGGCTTTGTCAAAGGGAGATCATGCCTGCTAAACTTGGTGGACTTCCTTGAGACTGTCACCAAAGCCATAGACAAGAGCAAATCTGTGCATACGGCCTACTTAGACTTAGCCAAGGTCTTTGACACAATCCCCTACTCAGGTATCATTAATAAACTCACCCAACTGGCTGACAACTCATATATTGTCAGGTGGATTGCAAACTGGCTCACTGATAGAACTCATATGGTCAAAAGAGGACTCCACTGCCTCCAGCAGTGGTGCTTCACAGGGATCAGCTCTGGGACCCCTACTATTTGGAATCTACTTCTCCAAAGTGCAGTCTAAAACTAAAGTACTGTGGCTGACAAAGTTTGCTGATGACTGCAAACTGGGACCAATCACTGAAACACCAAGGGATGTTAACTTCCTGCAAGAAGGTCTTATGCAGGCTAATGACTGGTGCCAAAGTCACGGTCTTAAACTTAATGAAAAAATGCACTATCATCCCCTTCAGCAAGGGTGATGTTCCTGCAAACAACCATATCAATACCAGTACCATAAGTACACAGCCAGTGGTGAGAGATCTGGGCAGACAGGTTGACAGTAACCTTACTTCAATCACCATGTCTCCACAGTGGTAAGAGTGACATTTTATATAGCTCATCTCATAAGTAAGGGCATTGCCTTCAGAAAAAAAGATGTTACAATCCTCCTGCACTCTTTCTTCATCAGGCCAATAATAGACTACAATGCTCCCTTTGGTATGTTCCTTTCCAAACACCTACAGCAATTGAAGAGACCACAAAGGTTCCTTGCAAAAAAAATTCAGGGTCTACAAGATCTGTCTTATGCAGACAGACTGAAATCATTGTCACTTTACTCCCTGTAATACAGACTGCTCAGAGGCAACCTGTGCCTTGCATACAAAGCAATCTCTGACCCAGCTTTAATGTAAATTCTGCACATTCAAAAGTCAAATGGCACATGGGTCATTCACACAGAGGACCTTAACCTGGTATGTGACATCAACAGAACTTGCTGGAGAGACAGATTTGTCTCACAGAGTTTGCCCCAGCTTTGGAACAAGCTTCCAATTCATATTAAACAAAGCCCCTCATTTGCCCTATTTAAATGTAATTTGGACGAATTGGATGGGTAACCGGAAATTCACCCCAGGGGTTCCACCTGTGTCTGTCTTGGACAGGGGCAATAGATGCTGATTTTAGAGTTTGTTTGAACCAGACACCCTTGGGAACACAGGTTGAACTTGGCTAGGCTTGGAAGGTCCCTGGGACCATTAGCCTAGTAACCTCCTATGATCCTATGACCCTGTGATTTTTCCTTCTTCCCTTGCTCTTAGTGTCTTTCCAAAAACTAATGATATGAGGTGAGGCAAATGCCTTTCAATTCCTATACATGTTTAACAAGTCAAAAAAAGTCTATTCTTTCTACTTTTTCTTGTATTCTGCTTAATGGAAAAACTTTTGTATTTCCTCCTTAGCCTGTTCTGCATCAAAAAATGACTTTGATCCCCAAGGAAAAAATATCCTGAAGATAGCTGGATACAGCAGCTTGAATCTTACGCTTTGACATTCCCTGATTGCTGGAATAAATTTGCTTCTCTTCTGCCTAGTGTACAGTGAATAATAATTTTTCATAAATACTCTACTGTTTCCAACTTTTAATAGTTTGCCCTTCTGCCACAGTTTTTGTCTCCCAGGAAAAAAATATTCTGATGACATCTGGATACAGCAGCTTGAATCTCACACCTGCCTCTCGACATTCCTTGAATGTTGGAATAAATCTGCTTCTCTTCTGCCTGGTCTACAATGAATAAACTTTTTCTACAAGCACTCTACCATCTACAACTTCTAACACATTGCCTGTCTGCCACAGTTTTTGTGAGGATCAACTCCTTCTGCAGGTAGAATTGCCTTTTTACTAATATGGGTCTTGGCTGCTTTCTCATGGCCAGGTTTGGAGCATATACCATGTGCTCTTTCAGTTAGCAAATCCAGCTGATAATACCAGTCCAGTTCTTATTTGTGTCTGCATAAAATGTATACAGTGAGTTTCTTCAAGTTTTTCTAGCAAAGCAGAAAATCTCAGTTTTTCCTGTGAGCTCTGTCCTCTAATTCTAGCATTTTTGAAACATTTCTTCTTGAGCAGTCTCATACTCAGCCAGGCTTATCTTCATTTCAACATCTGTTTTTTTGCAGTTTTATAAGTTCATCTGAATATCTGTTTAAAGCTTGTTTTCATTTTCCAGCCATTTGTTATTTGAGTCGATATACTCCTTCAGTGTTTCATTTATTTTAATCAGCTCTGAGCACATCTGACCTACTTTTTTCGTCTATATTACTGGAAGCCATGTCTTGTACCAAAGCTGGAGCTTGAACTGGTTTTTGCTGAACAGCTGCAACATTCTTCCCAGTCAGTGTTTTCTCTTTAACTTTTCTAGTTGATTTTCTTTCAGGCTCTCTAAGTTTTTTTTCTTTACTGGCATCCAGGCAGTGTACTTATTAGCCAGTAACTGAATTTATTAAAAGTGGCAGAGTTCCTGGCCCTTATCTTTCAGCTTCTTTTCCACACTGGGAGAGCTGAAGTTTACGCTGTTGATCAGTGTGCAGCCATCTAGGAGTTTACCATTTTTGCCGTTCATCCTAAGTAGGCAAATGATTATCTGTGTACAGTATTCTGTAATAATATTAGAAATGTGATAATACATCTGTAACATAGGTATCTAATCACTCTGTAGTAATATTAGGCTGTATACATGATGATCTGTATTTTGCTATTTTATTTGCCTTACTCATCCTTTATAGGCTTGAAGAAACTTACAGTATAACTGTAATTTATTTTTTCCTGGCCAATGCAAGTTTTTTATTTAATATATGCAGAGTTATGTTCTTATGGGATTTGATCAAGTGTAAGTAAAGAGGTTCTCCCCTCTTCTCTAATATAGTAAATTGTACAGTTAAGTAAAATACACAGGCAGGGTTACCAAAGAGTTGACTTTCAGATACAAGTTGTACTTACATAAACTCTTTGCTACTAAAAGATGTTCCTTTGTCTTATGAGTGGAGGGATAATTTTGTGTTTTCAAAATTAATCATGGTCTGAAGATTTTTATCTTGGCAAGATATGTAATAAATGTCCATATTCGTTGTAGCATATAACTAAATTTGGCATTTTGACAATAAATTGGAACAATATTATATCTGAGACTTTAGGCATGAGAAACATCAACTCTACTTATTGGTATAGGTAGGTTATGGATGAATGAATAATTAGTATAGAATACATATGAATATGCAAAATTTTTAAAGAACACATCCTTTAAACTAAATATTTGCACTGGTTAAATAAATTATCTTACACTGATAAGCAGGAGGTCAAGGTGAACTGCTATATATAACTTTCAATAAACATTTTAAATCCTGTTATGACAGCTTACCCTTTGAAAATATACCTGATCTATTTCCCTCTCATTTCTGGATGCAGACTTTAGATGAGTGTTACAAAATATTAATCCATCCATCCATCCATCCATCCATCCATCCATCCATCCATCCATCCATTTTCTAAACCACATAGGTTAGTTAGTGAAGGTCATGGCTGCAAAAAGATGAACAAGGCAAACTGTATTTTGCCACTATGACAACAGCATCCGTCTTCTCTCAAGCATACCAAGGCCTTTCCAGTCCAGCTGTGAGAAATAATACATTTCTGTGGGTTGATCTGAGTCTGCCCCAGGGCCTTGCCACTTGTATCTAGGGCATGTTTGTGAAGTACTCATACCACATCACTTGGATGCTCCCATTCTTAAGGAACAGTGGCTCTTCTCCAAAATCCTCATTTTGTCATGTAGAATGATTGCAGAACCCTTATGAAAACAAAAAAACTCATTTACGCCATTTGTATTTCAGCAGTTTACAGTTATATTGTCAGTATCAAGCCTATTGCTTCTGAAATATGTCATATACTTCATGGACATGAGATTATTTTTAAAATGACTACACCTATTTCTACCTGAGGAGTCAGACGTTGAAGGCAGTACCTGATAAATAACTCTGTCAAGTTTAAATAGAACACCCAAGGTTTTAGTTTTAGGTTCTTTACTACATCACACAAGTTTATGTAGCTTTAGCCAAAACCCTAGTGGCCTGTCATTTAGAAAATACTTAGAAATCCAGACATGCAGTACTTTTTTATTATCTGATACTTACAGTAGTTACTAAACTCTAGAGATTTAATTACCTGATAAATATTCTTTTGGTTTAAGTTTTAATATTGTCTGTTGAAATTCTTTGATTGCTATTATTATTATTATTATTATTATTATTATTATGTTTGTGATCTTTCATTATACCAGATCATCTTCTAATAAGAGTGTAACTTTTCTTCCCACCCTATAGTCTTGGCATATTTTCTAACTTTGCAGGTGCTTACACATCTTGTGGAAACATCGTGTTAGTCAGTACAAGATAGCTAACAAGGTTCCACAATCAGCTAAGATAATTGCTTCCACTGTAATTTTTTGCTGCCTTAAAAGCAGACTGCTGTAATCTAGCTGTGGTTTTGCCTGTGCAATGAATGTTAATTAGACGTAGACTTTTATGTTGCCCTTTTAACTTCTGTACTGAAAATTACCTTACGAGTTGATAATAAACACCTTGCTACTATGAAAGTCCTACAAGTTACAATTCATACATTCTAAGCACCTTGCTACTGCCTAATGTACATATATTAGTATTCTGGCTGACTATATAAGAAGTGGTAATTTGTATATATATATACACACACACACACATACACACACACACACACACACACACACACACACACACATATATATATATATATATATATATATATATATATATATATATATATATATATATGCATATATATATGTTGGTCTATCTTTCTAAGGGATTCATTAATGTATCCCACCCTAAATTATTTTTGCCTTCTCATAGAAATAGTGCTCAAGGTGATTGTCTCATTAAACACAGTGTGATGAGTGGCATTCTTGCTTCTCCCCTTACCTGCCAGTGCCCATTGGTGTCCTCCAAGGATCTATCCTCAGGTATGTATTATTCATCCTATTTGAAAACAATACTCTTTCTTTATCCAGCAATATTACTTTGATTTAATATGCAGATGATGCTACATTGTCTGCTCGTTATCCACTATGCCTGTACTTCCAGTTATCACACAGCAATCCTTTATGTCCTTTGAGACAAGTCTGGAATGCTCTCAAGTGCTCCTGTACTCTAGCAAAACTAAATAATGCCCTTTACCTCTAAATCACACTAAGATGAAAAGTCAAACTTTAGAATCTTTTCCTTTTATAATATCCAGTAGTGGTAGTCTTGCATAACATTTTTCTTGGTATAGTCATCAATGACCATCTCAAATTTGACATTCATATCTAAAATGCAAGGAAAAAATCTCACCAGAAACTATAAATCCTTTATAGAGCCCCATATTACATCCTAGATGGATTATTACCAGGGAAGTACTAATTTTATTATTTTATATTTGGCTTAATTAATAGAAGCAGCAGGTGACTAGAGATCTCTGGCTAACTACAGAGTGGTGGCAGTGCTACCACTCCAGGAGAAAAGAGAATTTGGCCAGTCTTCCCGTGGAATTGTGCATTTGAAAATAATAACTGGTGCAAAACGCAGTTACTGTGGATAAGGAGCACTGGAAGATACTGTGGTTTACAAAGCAATAATACAGGGGACTGCAGGTGTTAGTTCAGACTCAGCTCTGAGGGTGTCCTCTGTGCATCCTAATCTGAGGGATGGATATTGATGGGTCATACTCAGGACAGCAGTACATATTACCTTTATGCTTTTGGGGCCATGTTGCATTTTGTGAATTAGATTTGCATGTGCTTTCTGTCTTGTACTTTAACTTCCTGGATTCCAGGGATGTGACCTGAGACAACATTCCACTGCTACCACTTGGGACCTTTTCTTCACATATCTGGTTGGCATTTGTAGGATTCATTCCACAACTGTACTAATGTCCATCACATTTTGGTAGCAGTGACCCTTTAATTATTGCAACTTATTGCAGACTATGAATTGATAATTTTTAGGGTAATTTGGCATTCAGTAAGTTTTGTTTGTGTGATACAGGGAGTCTGTCTAAAGATAATTGTGTCTCTGACATACTCCCCTCACATCTTCCACCACATCTGAATTCATAAGGAGCACTGAAACCTCATAAAGGAGAGTGTTGTCTTTACACTAAGAACAAGCCTCTGTTACAACACATAATATGAATGTTTTTAACTTGCAGAAAACCTCATGAGCCATCAATTTATTTTTATCATTTCTGTCACTGAGCAGAGCAATCTTGATCTGGTCCAGAATGGAATTTACTGTAATCCTTTTTTGTTATGTTACATGTCCAGAAGGCAGACTTTTCCTACAAGATGCACTATGAGGGCAGCATGTGCTTTGGGCTGTATGTGTAAGCCAAGCTATGAAAGGTGCAACTATCCTTGGTGAAGTACCTGCCAGTCATCTCACCCCAAGCTGACACATAATGGATCTCCCAGAAAAGACACTAGATATTATATGTACTGTTAAAGTCAATTATCTTCCCTTTGTATCTGGGCATCATTTTGGATAATGGCAGGGTTCTAATCAGCTCCAGAGTCTTGCCAGCATTTGACCCATACTTAGCAAGCTCCAACATGTCTTTCTGCATGCCCTTCTAGTTTGAGTATCTCAACTTATTCACACATACATAAGCCATCACCAGGTCATGATCATATTTTCTCTTTGAGAGATTGAAAGACACTCTTGATGCTATGGATCTTGGCACTGGAAAGGTCGCTGTCACCCTGTCTTTGTCCAGCTAAGTGAATATCAGATAAGTATGGCTAGTGATGGAATCACCTGTTACTAGGATATTTCTAGTTAGACATTAAGACTTAGTGGTAGTGGATGGTTTCAATCTATAGTCTGTTGACTCATTGAGTTATGCAAGTATCTTGAACTTGTGATAGTGTACTTCTGCAAAGGGTCTTTAGTACTGATTTCTGGAGGCTTGCTCAGTGACTTTTTGCAAGCTCATAATATGTTGGTTTAGTGTGATCTTGTGGAGATATTGTCAGTTTATGTGATGTTTAGTAGCTATCTGCGTAGGTGAATGGACAGCCTTCAGGTTAAATAGATAAGTCTACCTCTTACAAATCATATTATGTCAGTTCTATAGTAGCTGGTTATCTATAAACATTAGAGAGTTCTACACTGTCCTAGCATACCGTGTGTAATGAGGGTAACAGTAGAAAGGATAAATGTAGACTGGGATTCCATGTTTGTCAAGTGTTTTTTTTTTTTTTTTTGGTGGGTCAAATTCTTGTGGAAGGAATGTTATATTGAACTAATTTAGTTAGAAAGTGGAGAAGGTATATTAAGCAGAATAATTGTGCTCTAACGGAAATGTACTATGTGAGATGAAAATGTAATAACATGTATGTAGCAGCTACTTGAACATACAGGGAATAAATAATGCAATACAGTCTAATCTGAGAGCAGTACGCAGCTATAGTTTATTACAGCACATAATTAGAGTAGTAAGGGGGCAATACATGATTTAAGTACAATATCAGCAGTATGAGGACTGAAGATCATAGCTCTCAGCTTCTTAGCACAAAAAATCTGGAGAAAGCCAAAAATAAAGGGGGGACAAAGCTCCAAAAATAAGGACAAATTTTATATACTGCTCATAAACTTAGAAAGTTGCTAGAATAAAAGGTTTTGTGTTACCAGGATATAAAGTCTGAAACTCAAATGCCTGTCATTATTTAGTGAATTCAATCTTCACTGATATGCCACAGAAATCCAGAAAATCACATATTTTATGAGAAACAGACCAAAAATATGAGGCAAAAATCTGGACAGTTGAGAGGTATGCAAGATGCAAGATATAGTGTAAATTATACAAAGTATGATTCAAGAATAGAATACGATAGCTTGGTTTAGTACACAGTTATAATAGTAAGAGAATACTACATAAATTCACTGTAATAATATGAGTACTGAACTGACAGTAAAAATTACACAGAATGATATACTGAATTTATACATTACCCTCTTACTACAACTGTCAATCTATGCATACATTGTATGATAGTTTGTTTCAGTACACAGTTATGGTAATAAGAGAGCAATAAATAAATAATAGCAATATTATGAGTACTGAACAGATAATAAAAATTACACACAGTATGTCTAGAGTAACAGGTACAGATTTGACCAGTAGTATGACTGGAGGTTACCACACATGGCACACAGCTCAGGACTGATGGCTTAGTTACCACCAATAGAACAAAGAAAAGCTGGTTCACATACTATAAAACACACACTTCAAAAGTCAGCTAGTTTAGATGTCATATAGTGATTGCTCTCCAGATTTATCAGACACAGGTTTCATGTGCTTAGATGCAAACAGGCGTAATTACTGACAATAACCTGAAAGCTAATCTTCTCAGTGGATGCATAGATTGCAAACCTAGTAACTACCTGGAAACCTATGAACCTAATAAAGATTATGAGACACTATATGGGATATAGCAAAGCATCCCACAGACTTGTACATTCTCAGTTTTGCAAGTGTTTTGTCACAATGTAAGGTAAAGTTTTACTACTTAATGCAAGCATTTAAATGAAGCCTTTGTTTATATCACAAATTTGCAAAGTGTTTTGTCAAATCAATTTGGTTTATTATTGGGTGCAATGAATTAAAACAATTTCCTTACACTTTAGGTACCACATGATTTGGTGTTTGGACTAACTGGATAAAGTATTTAATATGGTTTGAATGTATTAAATGCATATCACGCAGAAAGGCTATATTAACCAATTTTTTAGTACTCTAAGTAAGCAATTTTGTTTGGCAGGGGTTTTCAAACCATTAGTATCAAATTGAGACTTATTTAAGTTTTAGGAATTAGAAAGATGTAGATATAGTCTATGGTTATGCATGATTACTGTACTTAAAGTGGCCCTGTTACAAAATTCAAACTTATTTGGAATTGTAGCAATAACCACAGCACCATAAGCATGGCATCTCTAGGTAAAGCAGAAAAGGAAAACTATACACAGGAAAAAAAACAGGATATATGCAGGACGATCTAGGATTAGGCAAATATGTATATACACATTAAAGAAAATTTGCTATATTACATAAACTTGGGTAGACAAAGATGACAATAGTCACATCAGACTCATTATTCTACAGGCAGTGGAAAGGAACAGTATGTTTAGTAACCAAAGCATCCTCATCCAAACTTACGTTAAAGTGTTTATAGAATTTCTGTCTTGTTCTTTATGCTATGTGTACCTGTGGCATTATATAGATAATGACATTGCTACAGTGGCTGAGAAGGACACTATTAATGTACAGTTATAACATAACCTCATTCAACCAGCAACATTCAAATTCTTTAGTGACATTTATCTGTTATTCAATGACACAGCGGGGAAGAGGAAAGAGACAGGTGATTCAAAGAATAAATTTCTTTCTGCAACTAACTTTGTGTACATACCAGTTATAATGTTACCAAAGACCAATGCAATGTTACAGAAAATAACTTGTGTAAAACCTGCAAGAAGAAGGCAAACTACTTGGTATCCTTATCTTGTAGAACTCCAACTGATAGTTACAATAGCTACCAATATGGATTCACATGAACATTGGATCTTAGGCAATGGACATAGCATATTATGCCAGAGACACAGCACCCAGTTATTGTTTCTGATGTATATTAGTTCATACCAGAAAACATCTGATACCATCTACACAAAGTATATTGTAAATGGTAACTTACAATGATGATTTCATGTACCTCGTTATAATACAAAAAAAGAAAAGGCTATGAAATAATAATGAAATAATCATAATGGTCAGGGAATTCCAGGACATTAGGCATTGGTGTTTCCTTATTAGAATATATGACATATATGGCAAGTAATCAATCATCTTAATCTGATTTTGCAGTCATTATACACTGTCAGTTAACCCACTATACTTGCCATCCTTAAATACTAAGTGCCACTTTAGACATTTTTCTGCTGAAGACAACAAGATCATGGATGCATGTTCAATACGCAACATTTTCATAACCAAAAATCAGTAGTGTTAAAGGCTTCTTCCTTTTAAACCTGTAGGGGGCATTGCTTCTGAATATAGATGATCCTTGACTCTACTGCTTACTCACTAGAAAATGTCATGTACATACTGAAATTCAAAGCTGTTTGAAACTGCTTGTGACTTGAAAAAGAATAAACTTGGTATTTAAAATGTTCGTATAGAATGTTCTAGAAGTACCACTTGCACTAATACATGATGTTGCCACTGTTCACTGATATGTTTGGTATACAAACAATATTAATCTTATGCATTGAGTTATTTTGGAAACTGTGAATGTTATAAATTTATGATGGTCATGGAGTGAAACTTTTCTGTCGAACATACCACAAATAATGATGCATGCAAAATTATTGAGATATTAGCAGCTGTAGTTTGTTTATGAAAGATTTATAAAATATGCTATATCTTCATCATTATCACAATACAGGCATATACTGCAGCATACAGTGTTAAATGTCCTAAAGTGGATTGTGTTTATCTGAAGTTTCTACTGGCATTGTGTCAGTAACATATAAACTGGCAAGTATATAGGCAATTACTTATGACTGCTAAATAAGACACATGTTCTAATGCTATGTTCTGCAAAGCTATGCATGTTACAAATTCATTTCCACTGTGGAGAGGAACTTGCTTGTGTGAAATATAAAACTACAATGGTGACAGCTGACATTTGTTCAGATAAAATAAATTATTGTGACAGGGTTACAAAAACATGTAAAATATTCCATATTTTCATTAATTTTTTTAATACACACATATTGCTGTACCTAAAAAGTTACTGTGATGAAGCAGGTGATATTTGTTTGAAATTACCATTCTATTGTACTACAACATGAACATAGATGTACACATAGCCAAAACTGTTTTGCAACATATGTGACATATATACATTAATATTTCATTAATAGTCAAAAAGGTTCAGGTCCATCATAGTTTTCAGGGGCATACTAGTATAAAGAAATGACACCAAAATGGTGTTGCCATTATAAGCAAGAGATATATGAGTATTAACAGTATTTATAGCAGTACAGGGATATATGAGTATTAACAGTATTTATAGCAGTACAGGGACATTACCTTAATTGTATGTGATGGACATTACATGCTAGTATCACTTGAAAGCTCACATGATGGGGAATAATCAGACCCTATTAATTGCAATCAAACTTGAGTACTTTGTGAGATAATGATTGTTGTTTGTAAAAGCTATAATCACATGCATTTTGTATTCCTCAGTATTGTCCAAATGGAGTACTTTACAAAGACTTACACAATGTTATTGGAAAATGGATAAGCTTGAAATAATTTTGCTTGGCTACAAGTCACAGGTAAGTGCAATTAGTTCTGCAATAATATATTGCAACTTTTCTGCCTCATTTTGTAAAATACATATATTTTTCTTCATTTAATGCCAGTTATAAAATCAATATCCACTTTTACATTTTTCAAGAGCTTCAAAATGAAA
>NC_056736.1:781001988-781015395 GCF_019279795.1 Protopterus annectens | reverse complement strand
GAATCCCTATGTGCATATCATCATTATAGTACTATGCAATTACAAGACGTGCCACAGAGATTTCACATGTACAGGTAGTCAGAATGGCCTTTGGTAAAATACAGCCTCACTCCAGGGACCAGACAGGCATACACACGGACAGCCATACACACGCACACACACACACACACACACACACACGCACACACGCACACACGCACACACACACACACACATACACACACACGCATACACACTGTGGCATTCACAATGATATACACCTATGTCACACACATACAGACATTTGACATGTGTGTGGTTCAACCACCTGCCTATGCTTTTCTTTCTACACTTCACTCTGTACTGATGTCAACAACAGTGTTCAGGAGAGTGAAAATATGTGGGATGTATTCCCAACCATACGTGACATATATGGACACACACACACCCACACATGCCAGTAATGTGAATCAATCACCTATCTATCTCATGATAGGTATTACAGAAGTACAGCACTATCGCATTCACTACAAAGGTTACTGACTCTTTCCTTTGCTAACTGTGCTGATATATGCACAATATATGCACAGGAGGTATTACTGTTACAGGTGTCAAGAGGTTTGCCTTCAGTGTCATCCTTACTGCATTCTACATTGTCTGTCTTCCACTTCAATTAACAAAACCTGACCTTAGCAGTTACACAGCTTATTGTAGGACTGGTTGTAACACATCAGTAAGCTGTCCTCAGTAATCATTCATCTGCAAAGTAGCCCCACCACTTAGTAGTCATGTCCTAACATCTGTCCTTACCTCATGTACAGTTTACTGTACTTACAGCATATCACCATATAGAGTTGGCAATGTTGAGGCTGTATGGCAACAGCATGACGTACTAAGACAACAGTCGCTTTCAAACATCAGACACTGCACACACATGGAATCTACACAAACATCAATACATATACACATATGCGGTCTACATCAGTCAGTGCACTAGCAGATCAAGAGGATACATTCCACACCGTCCCCATGCCATGTGTGAAACATAGCTAAGCATTACACCATAATGGATGTTGTATTCATGTACTGGTAGGACACAACCACCTTCACCGAGCAGCCAAGTGTACATATATGACAACAGCACATATCAGCAAGGCACACACAGCATTATTCCATGTCATGCTCCTACAAACTGTTACTTGACAGTGCCATGGTGAAGCCAGGGCACTGTAATGGTCAACAGTGAGCACATCATATTTGCCACACACACCTCATGTTTACTGGAAGAGTGCCAGCAACGTGTTCTGTTAGGCTAGGCAGTACACTCATTCAAGCATGTGCAAGGTCTGTGGCTTGTAAACATCTCACTCCAGCACGCACTGGCTATTGTGGTACTATGGCTAATGTCCAGACAGCACACAGCATGCATGGCTTGCAATTGTTGACATGGGGTATATGTAGGAGCTGTGGCCACACATGACTGCACATGTCATGAACATATCACCTGTGACTACTCAGGAACATACAGAGCAGAGATGGATTTCCTTGGGTCTGTCAGTACAGGCCTTGTGTAGGTCCTATGATCCTGTTGTTTGGGTATGTTTGCAGGCATTGCATTAGGTGGACATGTCTAATGACACACATGCCACATGGGGTGTTGTATGATATGATAGGTGTCATGGGTGACCAGTAGAGAGGGAATATTACCTCTGTTAACATAGATATCCAACCTTATGTACTGTTAGCAAGCTATTTGCCATGTGCATGTGTGTAATGATTGTAGCCACCTGTATGTAGAAAGGATAACGAAAGTATGGTAATGCCATTTATGTTGTATGAGTGTAGGATGTACATATCCAGGGCAGGTACAGTTAGGTCATATCCAACCATGAGGGTGTTGTTTACTGGTGGTACAGCAACAGTCGATTGTGTTAATGCTGACAACATCTGAGGGACCCTGGTATGTGTACAACTGAGCTGGTTACAAAGAGTGGTATTATTGCATTGCATAACACATTATGCAGCTGTGCCTGTACATGGGTATTTTGCACAGTTGATGTAAGCCTAGGTACAGTCCGCCAATCAAAGTTTATCTGGTGGTCTACCATACTATGTCATACCACATATGGATGTGTGTTGTTAGTCTGGGGACAAGGTGGTGGATGTATATGAGGATACAACCTAGAATGCAGCATTTGCCACTGTCACCTGTACCCGACTCATCTGTGATGAGCTACGTCGAAGTAGTGGTCTTTACATGTGAGTAGCCTTTATGAATATGTGGACACCACCACCTGGAATGGTCCATACCACTGTTATGGCCCACATGTCTGGATCTGAGTTATATGGTGGTTGTGCAATTGTGCACTACAGAGCCTTCATCCAGGTGTTCCTCACTGCACAGATGTCAGTATTCCCCATTGTAGGTTCTACATTGAGCAAATGGATTACTAAAGCCACACATCTAGCTCTGGTTAGCATAAGCATCCAATGCAATTGTCTTGTAGGTGTCAGGGTGTTACTTCTGTGTGTAAGACATTTGCCTTGGAATGCAGCTATATGGGTAAATGTGACCTAGGTATTATCCACACACTTGTGAAACATGGATGCATGCACTCTGTGTCGAAGGCTTGTCGTTCAGTCATGACAGCCCAGAATGACAGACATTGGACAACCTCATAATAACAGCAGGACCTTGGCTCATTGTTTTGGTCTAGCAGTTGCTACTCATACCATGACATCACTGTGAGTGGCAGTAATGTGCTTGGTAGCAAATGCCTCATGTAAGGTGACAGACAGCAGCAGAAATTGTGTATATGACCAATGTGAGATATACTTAGGGTAGCAGTCCTGCTAATAATGACAATTACTAACACAGCCGGGAGAAGTCATCTTGACACCTGCACCTCAGTATCATTACACAATGTGGCTCACACATTATGCTTGCACATGCCACTGTTCCACATATAATGCCACTGTCTACAACCAGCTATCAATGTATGCCTTTCAGAGCAGCAAGGTGTGTGACACAAGCTGAGGGTAGCATCCGCCTGCATGTCCCAGTTTACCTATTGTCTGTCATATCCACACGTGCATGATTGTGTATACTTAACATATATATGTCAGTACTTCATGTACGTGTATGCATATGTATCACACAGCACAGACACAGATATATCATTTAAGGGCCACATACAGGTTTCAGGTAGTAAGCCAGTATGATGTCCATATATACTGACAGGTAAGATGTACATAGCTGTCAACCTGAGTGTTTACAATAGGAGTCCATTACAACATTTTCTGTAAATGTAAGTGTATGAGCATAAACACTGAGGCCTAATGTGGTTAGAATTGGAGTGCATCCCAAACAGCCCTGTGCTACTAAGTATATGAGCGTACCCACTGCCACCTTGTGTAATTTGAGTCAGTGCATCCAACAAGCCCTTTGTTATTAAGTGTATGAGCATGCCCAGTATAACCTTGTGCAGTTGTAGTCATAGTGCATCCCAAACTGCCCTGTGCTAATAAGTGTATGAGCATGCCCACTGTAACCCTGTATAGTGATAGTAGTTGTCCATTCCACAGATGGGCATACTCCAGGTCAGGTTCCTGTTGTGCTACAACTATACCTCTCAGGCCTACCTATGTACTACCTGCAGATGATGTGTCTTGTTTGTGCTTACAGGTTGTAATGGACACCTACTCCCTGTTGTTGTCCTCAATCATAGAAGGTCATTCTGACTGCCTTGGAATATGTAATCTCTGTGGCACGTCATGTAACTGCGTAGTATAATAATGATCTGTAGATAGGCAGGAGTTCTGATCCCACCACTGGCAACTGTGTGCATGTGTTTGTGTGCGTGACACTTAATGCCTGCGTGTGTGTGTCAGGAAATGGCTGTGTGTGTCAACAAATGCCTGAGTGTGTGTGTCAGCAAATGGCTGAGGGTGGTTGTGTGTGTGTATTTATGTCTGCATCCTGTCATGACAGCGGGTTTTGCTGCAGTCCAAATAGATGCCACCTTTTGCACTGACCTTTATCCTTGTCAACTGCTAAACCTCTCTCTTCTCCTCTTCTCCCCTCCCCACTGCAAGTAATCAGTCCTGTGATGTCACCCAGCTCAGAAGTGGAATCAGAGTAAGTGTAATTGTATATGGTCTGTGGCACATACCCCAACTGCAAACCACTGTACTGGTAACCTTTACATAGGCAAGACGTGCATGCACAATACTGGCAAGTGTGTGCATGCTTGTGTGAGTGACTACCCTGTAGAAAGGCATACACATGTGTAATGTCTTTTAGCACACCATGGTAGCCATCTGTGGTGACTGGTGTCTACAAAGTATTACATAGGAATGGTAAAGAATACACAGTCAAGCACGACTATAGTTGGGTATGTTATTTTCCTGTGCCACTGTAGGACAGTGACACAAGAGTGGTCGCTGGGGTGTAGGTCCATACAAATCTTTCCCCCACCCAAACTCCACAATCCCCAGGCTAGATTACATTAGCCATCATTCCCCACCCCAAACTGCACATACACAACAACCATCCCTTCTCTGGTGAACTGAGTAAGATTTAAATGTTATAACACAAGAGATGTCTCTGTTTTGTGTACATGTCAGTTCCTTTGAAACCCTTCTGTGTCACAAAGGGTGTTCAGACATGTATGTGTGTGTGTGTGTGTGTGTGTGTGTGTGTGTGTGTATGTATATATATATATATATATATATATATATATATATATATATATATATATATATATATAGCTATAGCTGTGTCTGTGTATATGCACATATATATATATATATATATATATATATGTGTGTGTGTGTGTGTGTGTGTGTATATACACATCATGTAGGTGCATATATATATATATATATATATATATATATATATATATATATATATATATATATATATATATATATATATATATATATATATATATATATATATATATATATGAGTGTGTGTGTGTGTGTGTAGTTATGACAGTTGTACAGATGAAGGCTTATCTTTGTTGTTTCCCAGAGTGCAGTACATTCAAGGGCTCTGTACATATGTACACAAAGTGACTATCCCATTTGTTTTCAGTACTGTGGAATACCTGTAGTAAGATGTGCATTATAAACTCTATGCAACATGTATACAACCCAGATGGTTTAGTGGTACGTCTAGTGACCTCATTGTGCATGGTCCAGCATTCAAGACCTGCAAGCCTTGTTGATACTGTCAATTAGGACTGAATAAGACACTTTTAAACAGTTGTAAGTGGGTGTAAATGTGTTTTCGTGACTGTAAGCAGAGGGTACAAGCAGGTAACAGACATGTACAACTCGCAGTGCACTTGAAATGCCCTTCTTTGGCAATCCTGCTGATGTCACCCACCTAGAAATACATCTTTGGGACTGTTGTAACCCAGTATTCTCCATATAATGCGTGCTGTAACTGCGTCTTGCTGTAGTGTGATAAGCTAGTTAGGTAGGGGTTCTATTCCAAGACAGGCCAACTGTGTGTGTGTGTGTCTGTCTCTCTGCCTGAGAAAGTAACAATGCTTTTTAGAGTATGCACACTCTTTACAATTTACATACTCACCTTTGGCAATCCTACTGATGTCACCCACCTAGAAATACACCTCTGGGACTGCTGTAACCTTGTATTCTGCATAGTGCATGCTGTAACTGTGTATTGTTGTAGTGTGATAAACTAGTTAGGTAGGGGTTCTATTCCAAAACAGGCCAACTGTGTGTGTCTGCCTGAGAAAACAACAATGCTTTTTTAGAGTATACACACTCTTTATAATTCACATAACCACATTTGGCAATCCTGCTGATGTCACCCACCTAGTAATGCACCTCTGGGACTGCTGTAACCCAGTAATCTCAGTAGTGCGTGCTGTAATTGCATAATGCTGTAGTGTGATAAACTAGTTAGGTAGGGGGTCTATTCCAAGACAGGCCAAACTGTGTGTGTGTGTGTGTGTGTGTGTGTGTGTGTGTGTGTGTGTGTGTGTGTGTGTGTGTGTGTGTGTGTGTGTGCGTGTGTCAATTTGCCTGCGAAAGGACAATGCTTTTTAGAGTATGCATACTCTATACAATTCACATAACCACCTTTGGCAATCCTGCTTATGTCACCCACCTAGTAATACACCCCTGGGATTGCTGCAACCCAGTAATCTCTGTCATGTGTGCTGTAACTGCATAATTCTGTAGTGTGATAAACTAGTTAGGTAGGGGTTCTACTCCAAGACATGGCAGGTGTGTGTGTGTGTGTGTGTGTGTGTGTGTGTGTGTGTGTGTGTGTGTGTGTGTGTGTGTGTGTTTGACAGTCAGAGCCTGTGTGGAGGTGGCTGTGTGTGTCTAACCACTAGACATGTTGGGGAGCAGATTCTGTAGTTTTCCTGTATGGTGTTCATATTATATGTCACAATGTCCACCTCACGTGGAGTACAGATGTCAATCAGCCAAGGGACTGTGTTGGCAAGCCATACCCCTACATCTGGCAAAAGGTCTGGTGAACAAAGTATGCAACCCTACTATTACCCGGAATATGTTCTGAACCCATGTGTCATACACAAACACATTTGCCTAGAATATCCCGCTATATTGCTAGTACCTTGCACATTGATGACAGATAGTAGGCATGGTGTGATTGCAGTGGGCTGCAGAGGGTATGGCACCATGTCCAGCAGTACAATAGGCACATAATTGTGGACAATGTGCCTTCACTATGTTCCCTCTGGATGCCTGCAACATATGTGGTGCCATCAAATGTGATCCACAGAGGCCATACAGTGCTTTACACATGTGCCCTGTATGGACAGATGCCACTGACACCAGTGAATACCTGTATCATGCTACCAAAGCAGGTGCAGGGTCAACCTGCTGTCTATAAGTAGGTCCTGCCACACCAGGCCAGTATTGGCATATCTGAGGATAACAGTCTGTGTACACAACATGTGCCAGCCAAACCATGTACATTTGTACATGTCACTGTACATTATTATGGGACATGCACATCTCAGGCAATGTCCATGTCAAGGACTATCAAACACAGACATGGCATGCATTGCAAAGCAATGGGCATACACAATGGTAACCAGGATGACAGGACAGTTCATACAATACCCATCTGTGTGGGATACTGCAGAAACTATACCCCTCTACCACACTGCACACCATTGTTGGGTGGTGGGATGCCAAGGATTACCCCTCACCCAGCCTTGTATAGCCATCTTGCACAGCCAACCACTACACACCCATGAAGCAATGCACACATGCATGTCAGTACTAGCACCTTGGGTCTGTGTGTCGGGTATGATGCTCCCAACCACAGTCACACCCAGTATAACTCTCATTGGCATAACAACTGATGTCAGACACGTTCAAATGCCCTAGCCCATAGAACCTCTGGATATCCCCTGTGGTGCATGTAGTACCTGTGCATTACTGCAGTGTGGCAAACTAAGTAGTTAGGAAGTGTATGTTTGGGCCTGGAAAAGTGTGGCAATGTGTCTGAGTCCCTTAGAGAGTGTGGTTGTTTTGACAATGACATCCAGCCATGTGTGCTACACCTAATGTATGTCTACTATATCTTTGTTGCAGATGTCGCTCACCAGCACACATATATGTTCTTACAGCACACCAACATGTCAGTTTTGTGGCACATGGAGTAACTGCATGCACTTGTAATAGAAATGGCTAGTCAGTCAGGGGGTTGAACCCCTGTATTGGTAGGTGTGTGACAGACGATGCTTAGGTTTTCATCTCCAAGTCCTTCTCTGATGTACTTTACCTCTGTCTGCCCCTTCCACACACTCTCTGGTGGATGTGGAGTTGTACACCTACTCAGCAGCAGCTTGTGTTTTGTAAGTGATGATCAGGATCAGGTGATGGCCTCTGCACCTATTGCAGTCCTCCTCTAGCTGATTGCATGTGGAACAGCTGTGGTGATGTTCCCATAGCCAATCACATGGAAACACAGTACAATATCTAGGAACATCATGTTGGTGTTTGCTGATGACAGTCGCTGTGAGTGGAACCTGGATTTGGTGTTTGGTAAACGGCATCACAGATGATATCTGGATATTCCTCAAACAACATACACAGTGGAAAATAGCCTAAAGACAGGAGGTTGATGTGCCAGACATGACTACAGCATGTAAGTGTAGCTATGCTTCATTGAGACTACTGCCAGTTTAACAAGTTGTGTGTGGTAATGGCTATTCTGCATGTTTTAAAACTGACAAGACAGTGCTCTGCTTGTCAGGGAACCCCCATCTGTAGGGCTATTTGTGGACTGGTCAGTGTGTGGAACCACTTGTTTCCTGTGTTACTCACTGAACACACATCTGTGAACTGCAGAAGCATAGTGTGAGGATTGCAGTCAGTACATGGTGAGAGTGATGAGAGTTATTGCCATCACATCCCTGATTGGACATATGTCACATGAAACAGTGGTATGACAGTCACTGTCTGAGATTCTCAGTGACATGTCAATAATGGGCTACTGTTCATAGCTGCAGTCACAAGTCTTCTACATTTTGTACAGATGTCATGCAGTAAATATGCATGTGTTGTGCTCCCTCTGCAAATGTATACCATCTGTTTTGTTGGGGTGATGGTCATATCTATGCATGCTGTTATAAGTAATCCTGAATGCCTTTGACTATTACTAAGCCATATCTGTGTTAAAACTGCACCACCATAGGCTGCATGGGTTTGGAGGTCCCGGCAGAACCTCCTGTCTCACTTCAGCTGGCCATGGCACGAGGCACCAGCACATCTGTGGCCCAGCCTTGGACCTCCACCTCTGTTGG
Organism: Protopterus annectens; assembly: GCF_019279795.1. Classification (NCBI taxonomy): domain Eukaryota; kingdom Metazoa; phylum Chordata; order Ceratodontiformes; family Protopteridae; genus Protopterus; species Protopterus annectens. The sequence goes on along the minus strand of NC_056736.1, from coordinate 781,006,591 downwards.
CTCTGCACCACCTTCTGGTGGAACTGCCACTGAGGATGGGCTTGTCCCCCCGGGAGCAGGTCCAGACAGGAACTTGTCCGTTGTTGTACTGTCCCGGATGTGGTGCACAGAGGGCTCAATAAAGAGTTTTGAGGCCAGATACACCAGCTCGAGGGCAGAATGTCACATTTTCAAGGTGAGCCTGCCCCTCCTAGACAGCCCCCAGCACAGCCACCTTTGCAGCTGTTTGATACAGTGGTGGCTGCCCCTGGCTGGGGATCTCCATCCCACTATTTTCATCTGGGGGCTCATGAGCTTGTGACTGCCAAACACCCATCCCCGTCCAAGGTGTATCCCCCCACATGTATACTATACTGGCCCTGTATGCTGTCTTATCTGTCATCCTACCCAACCTATCCTCCACAAGCATACCTACTCTCCTTCCCTCACATCCCAATCTCACCCTACAGAAACAAAAGGCCAATCAGTTCCTAGAACAACATTTGCCCCATACATAGCTGTCCATGTCACACACACATGTCCACTGGACACGTAACCTTTTTAATATGCATCACAACATACTCCATTTGTCCTCACCCCTGTCTCTCAGGCACACGATCATAGTATGCACATGACTCCTAAAGGTTCCAGGTACACGTGATGCAGATGACCCCATTGTACACACAACACTATCAGTCCCTCTATGGTTATCACATTTACCTTTTTCATGATGATGATGATGTCGCACACAGCACCTTGCAAGAGTACTGTTCTCACATAATGATTGGACAGGAACTGTTGTGTTAATGTAAATAAAATGCATAGAGTGATGTATTTGGCCAATGTACAAATGTTTGCGTGTATTAATGACACATGTCTGTCTGAGGGAGTCTTGATATTACATAGGACAACACCGCTACATAATACGGGTGTTGCTGGTGTTTCCCTTTTCATTCCTTTGTAATGCTTTGTTGTCACATGGGATGTTCTTGATATATATCTATATATCTATATATATATATCTATATATATCTATATCTATCTATACATATATATATATATATATATATATATATATACATATATATATATATATATATATATATATATATATATACATATCTGGACATAAACACACACACATACATCTATATATCTATATGATGGAATATATTTCCTATACTGTTGAATGACTGTGCTGGATGATATGTTTGTGATAACATTCAATGTCTGTATATCTGTCATGGCTTAGAAGTAAATCACATTAGCTGTGTGTGCAGGGTCCTGGTTTTGAGCCTTGCAGAGGCCATTTATTTTGTTGCTGGGCAGAACAAGGTCATTGGATATGGAGTGATTAAGGCACATTAAAGCAGTTGTGACGGGTGTGCATGGGTGTGCACGGAGCTAAGCATTGCTAACCTCTGGTTACAGTTTCTTGCACTCAGTTAGCCTCTACATTGCTTCACCAGTGTAATACTCGTATACCGGTGACCAAACAGGCTTACACCCGCTTGCTCCCGCACTTGCAAATACACTGCATTTGGTGTTTGCATCTGTCATGCACACCCCTGGTGGGAGTGAGGACTACGATATTACCTTGTGATGCCTATTACATTGGATTACATGCCTACAGTATCGGGAATGGCTGCCCATTAGGTGAAAGCATGCCGTTCGACTGTATGGAATCCGCGGCCTGTCCAGAGTTTGATTCATATTATTGGTGTGTTCGTCTTACAATCTGCACCTGCCTGGCTAATACATGGGAACTGACACTCTTCAATACAGACAAGTAATTGGGTTTTGAAACCCACATCCTTCAGCCGAGTCATGCTACTGCGTACCTAACTATCATCTTTCTAAGGTTGTAAGTGGAATATGTGCTTTCTGTCCCTATCAAACCTTTAAAATATTAGTGCTATTAACCTGACACATTGACAAACTCAGAGCATATGAATTCATACACATTTACTGAGGTAAATGATGTGTATAACTCTTAATAGTTGTCATTATTCATTATGTGTAATTCACCACCTTTCCTCCAAATGCCACTTGTTTTAGGAGGGATTAAGTGGGACAGAGTTAGAATTTGAGTCAAAATCAGGGACGTCCCTGGAAATTGGGGACAGTTCAGAGGTATAGTCCCTATCTGTTCCCCCAGTGGTTTATGTCCTGTCCAGTGGATTTGCTCTTAGGGTTTGAGAAGTATGGGCGTAAGCTATGCCCATTTCAGAATATTACTTACATCCCCAGGATGGTCCTAATATGACTGCACCAGCCAAAACCTGCACGCCTAGGCCCATAATTGCATACCCATAGTTCCCCCAACCTGCCCCTCCTCTACAGCACTCATCCTTACTGTGGGTGCAGGTGGGGTATAAACACACAACCACACACTGCCCACTCTCCGCATGTCGGGACACATGTCGTACGTTGTGTCGACCCATGGGTTATCAGGCTTGCACAACCTACTGGTCCATGTATGTCTACAGCATGGTTTGATGAATCATTACAGGGACTGACTCTGATGAACATTAATTTTTAGGTGTCCCACAAGGCACATTGATGTCTTTGTTTAAAGATTAGACCTGGCAGGTCTCTCCCACTGGCAGTATCCTGCCAGTGGTTTGGGAAGCAGTGGTGTGTTTACTTTTATTGTGTGTCTGTATGTCTCACTGGCCTAGCTGGGGGGGGGGGGGGTTGATGCTACGTGTTACATGTTTGTTTTTTGGACTCCTCACCCCCATATGCATGGCCTGTGAGCATATGTAATTTGTAATTGCTGTATTATATCCTAGCTATATGCATGTGTATATTTACAGTCACACACACACATATATATATATATATATATATATATATATATATATATATATATATATATATATATATATATATATATATATATATATATATATTTATATATATATATATATATATATATATATATATATATATATATATGTTCATAGGTTCATAGGTTCATACTAGGCTATCTGCCCAAGGGCATTTATAAGCCTAGCCCATAGTTATGTGGCTTTCGCCACCCCTTTAGTTTGAAGAAAACTATGCCTATTATTTTGCTGTGCCTCTGTCAAGCAGTGACACTGAAGTAATCCCTGGGGTATATCTGCGATCTCCCATCCATTGGTCAAGATTCCTCTTGAACAAGGCCAGCGAGGTGCTCTGCCTCACATGTACCGGGATTTTGTTCCACAGCATAGGGAGTCTCTGGGTGATGAATCTGTCCCTCCAGCACGTTCTATTAATAACCATGTCAAGGTTTAAGTCTCCTGCCCTTGTGGTTCTGAGGGATCTAGATTTTTTGAGGTGAAGCATATTCATCAAATCTGGGTTTGACATGGCCTTATATGTCAGGCACAGGTCACCTCTGAGCAAGCGGTATGCGACTGAATAGAGCTGGAGTTCTTTCAGTCTGGCAGCATAAGACTGATTTTTGAGACCCTTTATCCTTTTGGTGAGGAACTTTTGGGGCCTTTCCAGCTGCTGCAGGTGTCGGGTCAGATACATTCCGAATGGGGCATTGTACTCAATCATAGGTCTAATGAGTGATGAGTACAGGGGGACGATGACCTCCCTAGATCTAGATGTGAATCCTTTCATGATCAGGTGGGCAATGTAGAAGGTTTTCCTAACTACTTTGGCAGCATGAGTGTCAAACGAAAGGTTACTGTCAACCTGGGTCCCCAGATCCCTGATGACTTCTTCTGTGCTCAGTGGATTGCCACCTATATGGTAGCTAGGGGTAACCTTGTTTTTCCCGAAGGGTATGACTATGCATTGCTTGGCGTTTAACTTTAGGCCATGGCTCTGGCACCAGCTATCCGTTTCTGTGAGGCCCTTCTGAAGGACATCTGTGTCAGATGTGTTTTCGACTATGGCGCCCAGTTTGCAGTCATCTGCAAACTTTGTCAGCCATAACCCTCCTGTGTTTGCTTGTACTTCAGAAAAGTAGATGCTGAACAAGAGTGGTCCCAGGACTGAGCCCTGTGGGACACCACTTGTGACAGGCTTTGAGTCTGACATGGTGCCAGCAACTCTGACCCTGTGGGTTCTGTCACTTAGCCAGTTCGCAACCCATCTTGTGATGTATGGGTTTACATTTAAGCCAATGAGTTTTTCGATGATACCTGAGTGGGGTATTGTGTCGAAGGCCTTTGCCAGGTCGAGGTAGGCTGTATGGACTGCCTTGCCCTCATCAATGGCCTTGGTGACTGTTTCGAAAAAGTCAACCAAGTTTAAGAGGCATGATCTGCCTTTGACAAAGCCAAACTGGGATGGATCCAAAGTCTGCAAGTTCCCTATGTCTTTATTTATGAGTTCCATTATGATCCTCTCCATGGCTTTGCAGATAAGGCTTGTCAAGCTAATGGGACGGTAATTTCCAGGGTCGGTGGAGGCACCGCCCTTATGAAGTGGGACCACAGTCGACATGCGCCCTCCTTGGGTAATGTATCATGAGGTGAGGCTAAGATTAAACAGCTGTCCTAACTGCGGGTTTAATTCCTCATTGAGTTCGTGGAGCACACAGCCGGGACACCATCCGTCCCATGGATGCTGTGTTTTTGCCTTGGAGAGAGCAGTTCTCACCTGGGCTGGAGATGTT
>NC_056736.1:780586988-780646988 GCF_019279795.1 Protopterus annectens | reverse complement strand
CATCATAGGTCACCAACACAGGGTACCCAAAGGCATGACACCACACTGTTGCCTCCCCAACATGTGTGCAGTGTTGGTGCTAAATCATTAGATGAACAGAAGTGACAGTCAACCACAATCTACTGCCACAGGGTCTACTACAATGGATCTGGCAGGTGCATAGTGTACATCTGTGTTGATATTATGTAGCACCATGGTCAACTCCTTGAGCATTTACTTCTGGAAATAGAGCACAGAGATCATGAAATAACTGGTCTAATGAAGTCTATAGTGGCATATTCCTCAGCAGTAAACACCTCCATATGTACAACAGCCAGTGCCATCATGAGTACCAACATTGCAAACGTTGTTTATGGGCTGCCAATGTTGTCCATGTGCAGGGTAGAGTACATACCCAGTGTAGTTGCCTACATGAGCATTTTCAAGGGGCATGACCAGTAACTGTGTCTTGAGTTGCCAGAAGACCAGCCATCCCTTGATGTGGACAATGATGACTACTCATTTCCAGGACTGGAACATTTCACTAGTGATCTCCATCCAGGTCCAGGTCACAGAGTAGTACACCACCCCTTTCACTTGAAATCTCAAGAACTGCCTTTTCTCAAACATGAAGTGACACCAAGTCAAGTTCACACAGTGGCACAGATCAGTATCACAGAAGGAAATGTTCCCATATATTCCTTCTAAATCCAGAGAGTAAATCCCATTTGTATGGCTCCTGTGATGTTTCTGACCCCAACCAGTTTGCATTGGCAGCCTGTTGTTATCCTACTCCCTGTGCCCTCTGCAAATGATGAAAACTGTGGCCCCCTAACACTCTTCCACTTGTGTGCATTAAGATGATGTCTAATGGACAGTTTGACCAGTCCATATGTAGTCCAGCAAAGCCTAACAGTAAAATTGCAGGCATCAGGTTTAGTCTGTGTTATACTGTCGACTTCTGATTGCCATGACCCACACTTGTTAACCTGATATTACCACTTTGCCACCACTTTCCTAAGCCCTTTATTGAAATCCATTGCACTGTTCCATACTGCTGTCATCTTCTTCTGCTGATGATGCTGGGTGTACATCATGTTATATTTCGGCCATGGACTGGGATGATCAGCTTACCTCTGCAACAGCATATTACGAAGCTCTACAGATACTGAAATATCCTGCTGGCTGTCTCAGGGTAGTGCTGCAAAGACCCATCAAGCATTTAGAGGAACCAAAGCTGTGAATTCAGCAAACCAAATATACATTCTGTTATGTTTTGTGTCTATACATGCACAGTGGTGTAGTGTATTTCTGCTTGATGTTTGGCTGGATGGCTGAGGTCATGAGCCTGCGCTCGGGGGGGGGGTGGGTGGGTGTTTACATCACCTACAGGACACAATGTATCATGTTTGTTAAGGGAGGATATTGGTCAAATGCATAGCCTGTGTATTGTTAGTATGTATCTTTCACACTGGGCCAGCACATCATACCAAGTAGAAGGAAGTCACCTCTCTGAAGGCAAATGTACAGTCAGACAAAGGCTATATGTTGGAATCATGTGAACTGACAAGGTGCTGCTCTTCACATTTGTGATAATCCCCTCTGCATTGCAGATTACCAGGTAGTCCAGGAATTTGTAGCCTTTCATGTTCACATATATTTGTGAATGCGGGCCAGCTGGGGCATTTATAGCCTCATGCTTTTTATCTGTGTCAGTCAGTACCTCAGGGAAATAAACAGTGTTATAGAAGCTGCACACACAGTATTAAATATCTCCTTTGCTGTTGTAGGGAATCAGATATGTTCATTCACCTGCAGAAGAATAATGTCAAAGAACCTGTTAATTATTCATAAGGCAGATACCTACAAAATACACAGTGTGTCCCCAATTAGTTGCTCAAAAAGTCTGAATACCTGAGATGGTAAGGGCTACAGATACTTTGTTACCCACAGGTATAGGAAAACCATGTGCTTTCAGTGTTTCAGCATTAGGGTGATAAATATGAACTGATGTCCATACTAGTTCCTAATCTATCCAAAAAACACTCCTCTGCTGTATGTTCATCTGTAAGGTGTGATGTGTGAGTTGTTGCCATTACCACCTTTATATGTATAGCCTGCACTGTCTTTTCAGGTGTGATGTGTGAGTTGTTGCTGATACCACGTTTATTTTATGGCCTGCACTGTCTGTTCATCTGTAAGGTGTGATGTGAGTTGTTGCCATTACCACCTTTATATTTATAGCCTCCACTCTCTGTTCATCTGTAAGGTGTGAAGTGTGAGTTGTTGCCATTACCACCTTTATACTTATAGTCTGTACTGTCTGTTCATCTGTAAGGTATGATGTGTGAGTTGTTGCCATTACCACATTTATTCTTATAGCCTGCACTGTCTGTTTATCTGTAAGGTGTGATGTGTGAGTCGTTGCCATTACCACCTTTATTCTTATGGCCTGTGATAATCTGCAATGCAGCTATCATTGTTTGTGGTAGAAATCCCACTACTACTCCAAACATTATTGTAAGCTACAATGACAATATTTCCGATGTGCTGGGATGATACAAAACATATGCCTAGAAAGATGAATAAGCACACTGAGCTACATTTATAAATCTTGTTATGTTTTCATTTTCATTTGCAAGTAATTATTCCTTCAATTGTCTTTGTGGCATCATTAGCTTTGGCATATGCAGTCATTTACACAAACTTGCATGATGCTCAGTTGGCCTGTTCCACTGTAAAACATGGATTGGTACTACCCTGCATGTGCAAACTCCCACTATATAGTATACAATTTGTTTATGAATTATATACATGACATACAGTATCATTTTAGATTTCTTAGCCATTTCTCTTGCTGTAAGGAACAAACAATTTATTTTTTCCTCAGCTTTAAGTTCTTTACTAAATTATCTTGTAGTAAGATAAGTCTTTGTTGCTGCAGCAGGACAATCTTTTCTCTGAAAGAGAACAATACTCTGTGAGATCTTCTCATAAGTCATGTTAATGAGTTTGTGATGTCCCCTCTCTGGGCCAGTAATGAATAAGCCTGAATCCTTACCACTGACACTGTAGAGGGATGTTCACTTGAAACAAAAATGGATACACCCAGTATTTCCAGATGCAGCTCTCTGCATCAAGCACAGTTTTCCTTATGACCACACAGGGAATGCACTCAGTCCAAAGGCTGGTTTTCACTCTCTTCCCAGATCCCCAATAAGACTTCCCACTGGCACAGCTATAGAGTTGAGTCCTCAGCCAAGTGTCCAAACCAAGTCCTCCAATAGTCTGTGAAACCAGGGTTTCGTGTCCATGCTCCAAGCAGCTGACACACACACACTCCTTGAAATTTGATTTACACACACACACACACACACACACACACACACACACACACACACACACACACACACACACACACACACACACACACAGCCAGCTATTCTAATGCTCTTACAAAGGTACCCAATTATAATGAGTGAAATTAATATTAATATTAATATTAATACAATGCTAGTATTTTGCCAGTCCAGTGAGGCTTTCAGGAGTGGCCACAGAGTCACCAAATAGATATAAGTACTCTCAAAGGTTAAAATATTCTCTAAAGGACAAGCCACAATGAAAAGTTTAAATATATGTAATAATAAATAATAAAAGAACATGAAAATATGGAATATCTATTTACAATAAACACCAGAGTTTTAATCACAGGAAAAACTAAAATAACACAGATGAATAGATTCAAGCAGATACAGAAAAACAGCACTTAACTAATGTCACTATATTTTCATAAGTTGAAGAATTACTATTCCCTGATCACTTACTAGAGCAAGGCAAGATGAAGTAGGTGAGGAGTCCTTCTTTGTCACGTTCCAAAAACAGAGTGCCATAACAGGTACAAGCATGCAAATTCTGAAGGTAATGGTACTCGGTGCTAGAAGTCTAAAATTCAAAATGCACTCTCTCGAGGCACTCCTAAAAATGGAGAATATCGATATCTGTGCAGTAACTGAGACCTGGTTCAAGGATCCAGAGAGCACCCCTGCAATACCAGGCTACAACTATTACCACACTTTTCGGCCACCAAACCAGGACCAAAACACTAAAGGTGGAGGAGTGTCATTATTCACCAAGGATATTCACACCACCAGGCTAGTTGCCCAACACAATGCGCCTGAAATTCTCCAGGTGCAACTAACACTAGGTAAGGCTACAATCCAAACAGTAGTTTTCTACAGAGCCCCCACCATGCCCCAAGCTTCTAACTACACCTTTCTAAACATACTGGAAAATATTAAGATGCAACCAAACACCCTAATACTGGGTAATTTCACCTACTTTGCCATTAACTGGGAAAACTACTCATGTACCAACACCTTTGCCCAAAGGTTCTTGTAATTCATAAATTCCAATGCCCTGGATCAACTAATCCATAGTCCCATCGGGGGCTCCAATATCCTAGACCTGGTCATTACCAACATGGGAAATTGATGCTCCACACCTATGGTACCCCCTCGTTGTTCAGGTCTGACCATAAGCTAATCACCCTTAACATCCACATCCCACCCCCACCCCCAGTAAGGAAACCTCCATAAAAAACTTCTCCAAAGCCAACTTCATGCTACTCAAGTCAGAAGTGACAAACTTCATGAAACCCATGCAGAAGGGAACTGAAAGTTTGACTGCTGAATCCTACACTAAGGCACTGTACGAGCACATCCACTCATGCATGAATTGTGCCATCCAAAATAGAACCAAGATGCTCTCCTCCAAAAAAAGGAAGCCAATCTGGTGGTTTCTTGCCATAAACAAACTTTACAATAAAAGGAATAAACTGTTGCAGAAAAGAGGAAAATCCCAGGATGCAAAAAACTCCCTTACCAGCCTCAGTAAGAAGCTGAGATCCCTCATAAAATCCTCCAAAGCAAGTTATGAAAATAAAATTGCCAAAGATTCCAAAGACAACCACAAGGCATTCTATAACTATGTCAAGAATCTAAATGGCAATGCTCAGATCTGCTCTGAGGTACAATAGAATGGCATTAAATATACTGATATCAAGGATATTGCCAATATCCTGGCAGATCAATTCAGTGCCAACTTCACCCCCCTCTCATCCCATAAAGGTGCATCTTAATACCAGAATATTGCCAAAATTCGGTAATAACAGCCACACAGGTAAAAAATGGACTCTCCAAGGCTAGAAATACAGCATCCATGGGACCAGATGATATCCTGGGCTGTGTATTACATGAACTACAAAGTGAACTGGCACCTCATCTAAGTGTCATGTTTAATCATAGCCTCACCTCAGGCTTCGTGCCCACTGAGTGGCGCACAACTACAGTTATCCCACTCCACAAGGGGGGGATCCACCTTGGATCCTGGGAACTACCGCCCCATTAGTCTGATGAGCCTGATTTGCAAGGCCATGGAATGCATTATCATGGAACTTATAAACAAAGACACTGGCAACCTTTAAACACTGGACCCCACCCAGTTTGGGTTTGTGAAGGGCTGATCTTGTCTCCTGAACCTGATTGACTTCTTCGAATCAGTCTCCAGAGCCATGGATGAGGGTAAGGCAGTCCACATAGCCTATCTGGACCTTGCCAAGGCCTTTGACACTATCTCCCACTCTGGAATCATAGATTTACTTACTAAGCTTGGCATTAATCCATATGTCACTCGATGGGTTGCCAACTGGCTTACTGACAGAACCCACCCTGTAAAAGTAGCCGACTGCAAATCCAGCTCCAGACAAGTGACAAGTGGAGTACCTCAGGGTTCATTCCTGTTTGGCATCTACTTCTCTGAAGTACAGGCCAACACTAAGGGAGTTTGGCTAACAAAGTTCGTAGATGACTGCAAACTGGGAGCCATTATTGAATCCCGAAATTATATGAATACTCTACAAAAGGGCCTTACAGAAACAGATTCTTGGTGCCAGAGCCATGGGCTCAAGCTCAATGCCAAGAAATGTATAGTTATCCCCTTTGGGAAAAACATATACCCATGAATTACCACATAGGTGGCAGTACACTAAACACCAAAAGTGTGATAAGAGACTTAGGGACACAGGTGGACAGTGGTCTCACCTTTGATAATTACATTGCCACAACAGTCAGGAAATCCTTCTATGTGGCACACCTCATCACTAAGGGCTTTTCTTCCAGAAAAAAGGAGGTCATTGTCTCACTGTACTCATCCCTCATTAGACCGATTATAGAATACAATGCCCCATTTGGTATGTACCTTTCAAGACATCTGCAATAACTGGAAAGGCCACAGAAATACCTCAATAAATGAATCACAGGCCTAAAGCGGATGCCCTACACTGACCGCCTTAAAAAACTCCAGCTATACTCTGTCACGTATCGTCTACTCAGAGCCAATCACTGCTTAACATACAAGGCTATGTCAAACCCAGAGCTGTTGGACATGCTACACTTAAAGAAATCACAATCCCTCAGAGCCACATGCCCCAGGGATCTAAACCTTGTCATCACAATAAACAAAACATGCTGGAGGGTTAGGTTCCTGACCCAGAGACTCCACAGACTCTGGAATAGACTGCCCATACATGTCAAGCAGAGTGCCTCTTTGGCCTTCTTCAAAAGGAACCTTGACGATTGGAAGGGAGAAAGGAAATTTACCCAAGGGATCACGTCAGTCACCCTGCTGGCGTCCAGGGAAGTAAATAGTGTGGAATGAAATAACCAGGAAATTGTTATGTCTAGGCTTGTATAGGCCATAGGGTCGATAGCCTAGTACCAACCTATGAACCTAATCTAGTGTTAAAATATTATTTGTCCTAAATTACAGAATGACATCACATACAACTGGTCATCTGACTTCTGCTTCCCATGCTACCCCCATTGCTAGAAAATAAACCACAATTTAGCACATATGTGTTACCACACACACACAGAGCTTTGCTGAGATGTGTTATAGCATCTGGAAGCTATGAGACCATAAAACACTTCCACTCTTCCTACAAGAGCTAATAAATCATTCTCTGGAACAGACTTTTAATCTCTGGCTGCAATCAGACCTGTAATATACAATCTTTATGGCCTAAATTAAGTAATTTAATTTCTTTCTATTTTTCAAAATTAGCTGGACTAAGATGAACCTCTTTTCTTCCAGTATCCTCTGTTAAAACATATACATTTAATCAGTTACAATATAGTATGGGCCCACTGTTGGTACATTTTTAACACAATAAGCTTTACAAATATATAAAGTAAAAATTCCAAAAAAGCTGAGAACTGAAAATAAAAATAAATAAAAATGACATACAATGGATTCACCGTAGTCCAACTTTAATGAAAGAAAGATAAATGTTTAAAAATGACTTAGTGCTTTCACCCTCATCTTATTGGCTTCATCAGAGTCTTTACAAATATATTTTCAACACAAGCATCTGTACAAATCAGTTTAATATACAAATCATATATAATTGTTTACAAAATTCCAGCTAGCTGTGCTGGCATATGCTACACAACCACTGCCCTACTTTTCCTGGCATAGCTGGAAATATCTCACATCATCACACCCCCCCAATGAAGACTCAAGCTTGTTCTTCAAGTGACCCTTGAGAAACATTGCTTGAGAGGAATGAGCCTGTCTGGGAATACATTAACCCATACGCTGTCTTGAGAACCCATCTGCATTTGCATTGCTAACCCTACAACAGTGCTGCACTGTCATGTCATTTGCTTGCAACCCTAGACTCCATCTTAGTAACTTGTCATTTTTCTAGCTGGCTTGATGTAGCCATAGATCCCTCTCAGACCCCTCCTGGCACCTACTGCAAATACTCAGCACCAGGGCCTCCCTCTCATGGAAAATCTTCATCATGTTAACATGGTGCAATTTGTGCCTCTGCCTTTCACCTAGCAGTTCTATCTATGTAGTTAGCATTACTGGACATTCTTTACCACTTTAAAGGGTTATTCCCAAGCTGCCTGTAAATTATTGTAAACTAAAAATAAAAACATCCACAGACCAATTAAACCATAAAATGCCAGGTTAACAGAGAGTCCAGCAGGACAAAACACAATACAGAAAAGCTTTATGAATAAATAAACTACAAAACTGAACTTAAACTCTCTGTTAACCTGGTGTTTTATGTTTTAGCTGCAGCTTATTGTGTCTGTCTGGAATGAGCACCATAACCTGCTGTCACACAACATACTCTTGGGCTTGAACATTCCTGCAATACCAGACATTTTTCTGCTGTTGTGCTCCTACCAGGTTCTCCCGGGCCAAGCCCATGAGCTCCCTAAGCCTTGTCCTGAGGTTTAGGACATATGCCACAACAGATTCCTTGTGGGATTTACACTCACCGTCCCACTCATCACAAATCTAATCTAAAGGATTCCTCACCCTATGTCCATACATCAAATCAAAGGGTGAAAAACCTGTGAATTCCTGGGGTACCTCTCTGTATGCAACCAACAGATGGGGTAAATATTTGTCCCACTCTCTCCTAAATTGGTCTGCAAATGCCCATAGCATGGTCTTTAGTGTAGAGTTTAACATCTCCACAAGACCATTAATCTGGGGATGTGCTTCACCCCACTGTGCTTCCACATACAAGCCAGCAGGTCTGACAAGAAATTGGCACCTCTGTCCATCAGTATTCCTCTTGGGAAACCTACCCTTCTGAAAATCTCTAACAAAGCATTTTCCACTTTCTGTTCCTCAGTGGAGGACAGAACCACTGACTCAGGGTATCTAGTAGCATAATCTACTAACAGCAGGATATACTTCATCCCTGTGGAATTTGGGGTACTCAGAGGCCCAACAATACCCATAGCTATCCTCTGAAATGGCTCCTTAATCACAGCGTCAGAAGAGTCCTCACCTTGTCTCCTGCCTTGCTTACTTTTTGGCACTGCTCAGAGATACTGCAGTACCCTGTTACATTCCATGCAATTCCAGGCCATTAAAAGTTCTGCATAATATATTATTTGGTATCGTTTATGCCCATATGACCTGCAAAATGAATGTTATGGGCTATGGCTAGAAGTGCCAGACAGTAGGTCTGGGCAATACCAACTGCTGTATTACCTCACCCACTAGCCCTCACTCATGGGTCCACTCTCTGTACACTAACCCTTTTTCCAGTACACAGACTCCACTTTTCCCTGAGAATCAGGTGCCTCACTAGTTACCTCCCAAAAACTTCTTAGTATAGGGTCCGAGAGCTAAGCCTGTCTCAACTCTATCTTTGCACCCTTTCCAGCTCAACTTCTAGAGGAAGTCTGGTATCCTCTGACAGTGATGCCTCACTGTCAGCCTGGGTACTACCACTCACCTCTGCCCTTGCAGTCACTCTGTCCAAGGGAACATCAGTACCTACCAGCAGCTGTGACTCAACTTCAGGATCACTGCTAAAGGTTAGCTTCCTCCCTGAAATAGCCACCTCACCAGCCCTGACTTCAAGTTTGGGGTCTGTCTGGTTCTCACCAGGCTAGCAGACCTACATGGCTGTCTCCAAGCCTGACTGCCTGCAAATAGAAACAAGCAGGTAGGTGTGTTTGAGAATATCCCTGCAGATGTCTTAATAGGGAATGATTTTAATAATGTAGTACCTTGTGTGCATGCAGTTACATACAGTCAGGCTTGGAGACAGGCAGGTCGGTCTGGTATCCTGGGGGGACCCAGACAGGCCCCATGCCTGAAGCTGGGGCTGGTGATGTGGTTATTTTAGGGAGGGAACTACCTTGTAGCAGTGAGCCTGAAAGTGAACTACAGCTGCTGGTAGGTACTGATATTCCAGTGGACAAAGTGACTGCAAGGGCAGAGGTGAATGGCAGTACCCAGGTTGTCAGTAAGGTACCGCTGTCAGAAGATATTAGGTTTCCTGTGGAAGGGGATCTAGGAAGAGTTACAAAAATAAAGTTGAGACCAGCTCAACGTTTGGATCCTACTTTATGAGACTTTAGGGAGATAGCTAAAGAGGCACTCTGATGTGCAAGGAAAAGGGAGTCTGTATACTGGAACAAGGGGTTACTGTACAGAGAGTTGACCCCTGAGGGAGGGCTAGAGGGTGAGGTAATACAGTAGTTGGTAGTGCCCAAAGCCTACTGTCTGGCACTTCTAGCCATAGCCCTTGAAATTCCTTTTGCAGGTCATATGGGTATAAAATGTACCAAGAGTTGCATTAGGCAGAATTCTTATCAGCCTGGAAATGCAAGGGATGTGACAGGGTATTGCAGGACCTGTGAGCTGTGTCAAAAGTTAGTCAAGGCAGGGGACAAGGTCAAAGCTCCATTGATGCATTCGCCTGTGACTGAGGAGCCATTTTAAAGGGTACCTATGGATATTGTGGGGCCTCTGAGTACCCCAAGTTCCACAGGAAGAAGTATAACTTGCTGGTAGTAGATTATGTTTCCAGATACCCTGAGGTGGTGGCTCTGTCCTCCATCGAGGCAGAGAAGGTGGCAAATACTTTGTTAGAGATTTTCTCCCTGCAGAAATACTAACTGACAGAGATGCCCAATTTCATGTCAGACCTGCTGACTCGTTTGTGGAAGTGCTGTGGGATGAAGCACCTAAAGATCATCCTCTATCACCTTCAGACTAATGGTCTTGTGGAGAGGTTAAACTCTGCACTAAAGACCATGCTACGGGCATTTGCAGACTAGTTTAAGAGAGAGAAGGACAAATATTTACTCCATCGCCTGTTTGCATACAGAGAGGTAGCCCAGGAATCCACAGGTTTTTCACCCTTTGATTTGATGGGGTCTATATTATAATCTCAAAGGTTTAAAACTTCGAATCACTAAAGATCGAACTTTAGTGATTGAAGTCTTAAACCATTGAAACCAAAAAAAAAAATACTAAATTAAAAAAAAAATAAAAAATAAATAAATAGTGTGCAGGTAGGGGGGCAAGCCCCCCTGCACCCCCACACCCCCCTACTTAAATATACCAACTCCGAGAATGCACTACATTGAAAGTAAACAGAAATCTCCCTCAGCAGAGATTTTCCATTTAAACGTTCGATGTAGTGCGCTTTCGGTATTCTCGTGTCAACAATATCGTATTCAATATTGTCAGACTTCAAGATTTTAATATAGACCCAATTTGATGCATGGGCATAGGGTGAGGGGATCTTTAGATTTAATTTGTGATGATTGGGAGGGTGAGTGTGAATCCCACAAGGAATCTGTTGTAGTATATGACATAAACCACAAGACAAGGCTTATGGAGATCATGGGCTTGGCCCAGGAGAACCTGGCAGGAGCCCAACTGCAGAAAAATGTCTAGTATAACAGGAATGCTTGAGCCTGAGAGTATGTCATGGGACAGCAGGTTATGGTGCTCATTCCTGTCAGACAAAATAAGCTACAGGCAGCTTGGGAGGGACTCATCAAAGTGGTAAGGAAGGTTGGTGACATTAATTATATGGTAAACCTGCTTGACAGAAGGCAGAGTCAGAAAATGTGCTATGTTAACATAATGAAGCCTCAGTATGTCAGGGAGGTTCTGGGTAGACTGCAAAGGGCATGGTTGTCCATTAAGCCCAATAAGTATCAAGTGGGTATGGCAGAGGTCTTTTACCTGGGACATAGAGTGGGGAGTGGTAAGATTAGGCCAGAACTGGCCAAAGTGTATGCTACTCAGGCATGGCCTGTCCCTGTTACCAATAAGCAGGTTAGAGCATTCTTGGGAGTAGCGGGGTACTATAGAAAGTTTGTTCCTGATTATAGTACAATAACTACTCCCTCACAGATCTGACCAGGAAAAACAGGTCAGATAAGGTAGTGTGGACTCTAGCCTGTGAACTGGCATTCCAAAAGCTTAAAGGGACTTTGGGAGGACCTCCTGTGTTAGCCAGTCCAGATTACAGCAATGCCAATGCAGATGTATTCTGAAGACAGGGTATAGGTTAAAGTATTCCGAGACAAGCCCATTTCTCTCAAGCAAAATTTTTCCAGGGTCACTTGAAATACTACCTTGAGTCTTCAAAGGGAGGGTAGGGGAGATGTGACATTGTGAGGTATTGCCAGCTGTAACAGGAGAAATGCATATGCCAACATGGCTGGCTGAAGTTTTATAAATAATCTTATATCATTTGACTGTCACATTGACTTGTACAGATGCTTGTATTAAAAATGTATTTGTAAAAGTTGCCTATGTTAAAAATGCTGCAACAGAATCTTAACAGAGTTCTGAATGTGTATTGTGACAGAGTCAGGTGACTAGATGTGACGTCATTCTCTAACCAGCTGAAGGACAGAACTCTGGCAGCAGCAGTTTGTTGTTTGTTTTTGTTTTTCTTCGGAGCCTGATGTAAAAGATCTATGTCAATTATCACAGTTCAGTTGAGTTCAGTAGTTGTTCAGTTGTACAGTTCAGTCAGTGTGTAGTATCTCATCTTGCCGTGTGGAAGTAAGCATCTCAGCAGTACATCTTGCCTTGTGATACTAAATGAGTTAACTAGGGACAGCTTCTCTTTGGTTAATTTGGGAAAAGTACAGTGAGATTAGTTTAGTATGTGTGATATTCCATCAGACTGTGTTATATATATATATATATATATATATATATATATATATATATATATATATATATATATATATATATATATATATATATTTCCTGTGACTGAAAACTCTAATGTTTATTGTAACAACATATTAAGTATTTTCCTGTTTTCTATTTTATTATCCATTATTAAATATTTTTATACCTTTTCATTGTGCCTGGCCTTTCACAGAAGACTTTTAACATTTTGAGTGTACTTGTGCTTATTTTAGTGACACTGTGGCCACTCCAATAAGCCTTACTGCTTTAGTCATACTCTACAATTTATTTCTATATTAATTTGACACAGTATAATTGGTTACCATTTCTAAGAGCCCTAGAGTATCTGACTGGTGATGGCAATCTACCTTGTAGTCTGGAGAGAGGGGACACAGCAGGTGAATCTCTGTCAGCCTTTCCCAGGTGTGTGTGTGTGTGTGTGTGTGTGTGTGTGTGTGTGTGTGTGTGTGTGTGTGTGTGTGTGTGTGTGTGTGAGTGTGGGTGCGTGTGTGGGTGGGTGGGTGAAAAATCAGATATTCAAGAGTGTGTGTTAGATATTTTGAACTGGGACACATTGCTCTAAAGTGAGTCTTGTTTGGGATCTGGAGAGGCAGAGAGTTCAGTCCCAGTGGAGGGTGTTCCATGTGTGCTCTTGGGATACTGTGCTTCATGCAGAGAGCTGGATTTGAAATACTGTGTAAATCCATTCCTGTTTTTAGTGACTGCCCCTCACTGGTGTTAATGGTGAGGACTGAGGCTCCTTGATTATTGGCCCTGGATAAAGAAGGGTCATCACACCAGGTATCTGCTTTTCTTGTCACTGGAACACTACTACTGGAACTATAGAACACTGCTTTGTCAAGTGACTATGCACTTGAGACAAGTGAAAGTAAATATTCTATGCATTTATAAAGGGAAAATGATCATCGTGAAAGCTTATTGGTTTAAACAACTGTTTCAATTATAGTACAAGCAATTTTATGCTAGCTAGAGCAAAGTATCCACCAAATGAGCTAGCAGCAGACACACGGGAATTATATGCTCATGCATTAGATAGCTTAGATCAAGACGACTTACTACCAGAAGCAAAGGAAAGCCATTGGTAAAGGCTGCATGAAGTAACTTCTGTCATCCAATGCTGAAAGTCCAAGAAGGCATTCCAAAAGCATCTACTCAGTGATATATATATATATATATATATATATATATATATATATATATATATATATATATATATATATATAATACACACACACACACACACACACACAAATATATGATTCTCTCATGAAATACTGAACATTCAAAAGAGCAATAAAAATAATGATAGTTTTACAATGAATCTAAAATGACCAAAAACTGCACAAACTAAAACTAATGTTCTTGCTGCACCCCCCACTCCCTCTTAATTATATATGCCAACTCTAAGATCAGGCAACAGTCTCTTTCTCCTGTTTACACACTGTGTGGTATATCAGGAAACAAGCAGCTTTCAGTGCTCAATATTTCTGTAGCAGTTACAGGTTTTATGGGCTCAGATTGCTAACCCAAGGACCAACCCTCCTCAGAGGGCGCACCACACACTCTCACACCTAGGGCCAATTTAGAGAGTCCAATCAACCTTCTGCATGCCATTGGAATATGGGAGGAAACTGGAGCACAAGGAAGAAACCAATGCAAATGCAGGGAGGATATGCAGTTGCCCAAAAGGAGAATTGAACCAGAGAATCTTTTGCTGTAAGGTGGCAGCACTAACTGCTACACCACCATGTCACCCCACAGCAGTGGGGAAGAGCAAATTCACTTACCCCGCTGCAATGCAATCTCATGCAAAAAGCTGCTGGCAAAACAACCATTAACAAGAGCGTTTTCTTGTATGAGGGTTCACCTTTTTTCATCATTAAAATGCATTCAGTTATATGAATGCTCACTTTTGTTGATTACAAGCATATAGCTATACATATGTATATAAATATATGTGTGTGTGTGTGTGTGTGTGTGTGTGTGTGTGTGTGTGCATTTATATAACATATATATATATATATATATATATATATATATATATATATGTGTGTGTGTGTGTGTGTGTGTGTGTGTGTGTGTATACATATATATATATATATATATATATATATATATATATATATATATATATATATATATATATATATATATATATATATATATATATATATATATATATATATATGTATATAGGATCCACCATGAGGCATTGACAGAATCTGCAGACTGCAGTCTTGTTAATGCTTCAAAAACTAGTCTTAAAATTTTGCCAACAAAACACCAACCATATAAAACCTAATTTCTACAAAAGTAAAATCCCATCCTGCACCACCCACTGTAGGGCATTTACCTCCTCTGTACCCCTTTACATACCTCTGTACCCCTTTACTTAAATAGCCTAAGTAAATTGTCACAGTTGCTGGTAAAAGAGAAATACTTCGACAGAGTAAATACAGTTCCCATACAGACTGCAATCTTGCAGTACAGTGGTACAGTAGAAAACACACTCTACGACTTGTTACTTTGGGGAGCTGGGATCAAGGAGATAACACACAGCAAGATAGTCTTCATTAAAAGCAAATTAGAGAAAATTACTCTTAAACACACAGACACACAGATACCACCCCACCCACACATATGTAGCTGGTCTATCATGGCAGGCCTACAGATAATAACGTGGATGAAAACCTATTAGGAATTAGGTGTTCTGTACTGAATGGACATTGGGCAGGGTTACAGGATAGTAGTTGTTAACACTAAATATTTTAGGTCAGTGAATCAGCTGCTTGTACAATCACGTTTGACACATAGGAAAAAAGAATCCTTGGTGTTCTGCTCTCATGCCATTTTCTTTGATTCATGTTCCTAGACTAAGAATGCAGTGCTGCACAATGGTGAGGTGGTACTTACACTTCCAGGATGCCATCCTTTGCATATGCTTTTAAACTGAAGACCCATCTATTTGAGTCTGAGTCAGGGTCAGCTCTGGTTCTAGAGGATGTTAACAATCTCATAGGAACACAGGAAGATAGAAAAAATACTAGACAAGCAATTGCAGGGAGCTTACGTTGTCTAGCCATAAATAAAGATTGAAAAAAAAACTATGTCAGCATGTTTACACATTTAGATGTGTACACCTCCCTTTCCTAAATCATCTTATGTAATAAATTCATAATTAAATTAAAACTAACTTATTTTTTTCATGATTTTATTACTTCATTTGAGTAGTAAGGAAGATTTTAGTTATTTTCCAGCAGAATGTATACCATATTGGGGCTATTATTCTTGTTTCCAAAAAACACATTTTAAAGACTTTGTATGTCCTACTAGGGATACCAAGGCTAGCTCTGGAAACTCTCTGAGGAACTGCATAAATTATTTGTGTGCTTTTTTGCCTTTAGTGAACATACAGAACCAATAATATAATTGTTGTCACAGTTCTTGAAAAGTTTCTCACATCATCTAAGCATGTTCTACAAGATGAAATAAAGTGCTTGACAAAAAGAAAAAAACACTTTACAGAAATTAAAAGTTATTACAGAAATTATACTCAGTCATAAGTACTTTGATAAAAACAAAACTCGATATCCAAGCTGATTATCAATGTCACTGTTTTAGTTAGCAATGTCCACATTTTCAACACAAAATTGTTGTTGCAGCTATAACACCCCCAAGCAGATGAAAAATCCCTTCTCTGTACTGAACTTAAAAAATTTATTGTTCAGTGTAACAATAAATTTTTAAAGTTCAGTACTAAGAAGCAACTCAAGACAGGTACATCGGAACAGCAAAGATTCATGAACTAAATCTAGGAGAACTGATAACCGCAGGGAAAATAAGAAACACTGAAGTGGATCTATATTGTCTGTAGTATCAAGGAAACTGGGGAAAGCAGAATGGATGTCCGAGTTCCTGTCTATGTCATTGTGTGCGATGTAGTGAATGATAATAAATGACATACTTACTTTTCCTTCAAAGTTAAATATAAGTACACAAAATGTCATAATGTTAAAGAGGAATTTATTCACTCAGAATGTATAAATGTTCACTTAACTTTTTATTTAATGCATACATTTTCACTTGTTTTTTATTTAACTTTGTCTTTGTATTTCATCCAAATGAATTAAATTAGTTTTGTCCAGGGGTTCTGCTCATAGCCGTATCCTTATGAGACACCACTTAGGTCTGCTGCTTCTTTAAGAGAAGCACAACAACATGTTTTTCTCAGATCCTTTTCAGTTCTGCTCTGACATGAGACATTGTTCAAATGCATTAGATGGAAAATTATCAAGAGGTGTGCTTGTTTGTAACTCTGTTGAATAACACACTGTCCTTCTATGACTTGTTTTTTACATTTATAAGTTGCCCATAAGCTTTTCTAATCTTATGGTGAATACATGGTAATTTTTTTTTATTTGTGTTGGTAAAATCAAGTACAATTAGCAGATAACTATGTATAATCAAGGTTTTTATGCTTGGGGTGAATCCATAGCCTTTCCTAAGCTTCTATTGTTATTATGAAATGCTTTAAATTTCATTATAGGGTTATCTCCCCAGGCTAAAGCAAATCAGAATGTTATTGTTCACAAAATGACCAAATATTATGTGTTTTAATTATTTTTCACTGATATGCTCATTTTACAAAATAATGATGGTTTTACCTGAATGTTCTTGCTCACTGTTTCCTCTACACTTATTTCTTAATTATATCAGTTATTAGAAAATATTCTACTGTGTTATAACAAAAACAGCAGTGCAATGTTAGAACTGTAGTAAATATAGAAATGAAAAAAAAATGTATAGAAAGAAGATAAAGTTCCACATTAGATTTTGCAGCAATTGCTACTTTGAAAAAGAAAATACTTTTAAGCAAGCTTATTAAATAAGTTTGCTCTGCAAAATAATTATAATGGTTTGCTTTGTTCTCCACAAACAGGAGAATCCTAATGAATTATTTCATTATGAATGGGAAACTATAGGACATCGCTCCCCAATACTAAACTCCTCTTTCACTCCCTAACCCTAAAATTCATCTTCCACTCCCTAACCCTAAAACTCATCGTCCACTCCCTAGTCCATAAACTCCCTTTTCACTCCCTAATCCTAAAACTACCCAACTGGTCCCTATGTCTCTTTCCTGATCACTGCCCTAATTTAGCTCTCCCAGTCCCCAAAAGTGATACATCAGCATGTGGGGGTAGTGTCAATCTGATCCAGCAATGCATACCACAATGAGAAGCAATGGAGGCTTACAGCTCACTCACCACTGGAGAAAAACCTTCACTGCAGTTCTAGAAGGGTGGTGTATGACCTCATCATTGAGAGTAAACTGCTGAAGAAAGCAGCAAATGTGCTTCCTATTGGAAATGAGGAAAGCTTAGGGGAACCATACTGCCATAGTAGTATGAATAACCTCAAAGAAGACAGCTGGGATTGCAAAAAAAAAATGAAAAAGAAACTACTAATTAATACACTCTAACAACTAGAGAAACATGGTCTAATTGAACGAACAAAGCCTTCAGCCCACAGTGTTCCTATCCCAACCCCATTACAGTCAAATCTCTCTAATAAAATGTAATTATAGCAGATTAATAAAAACAGATGCCTTAAACATTTCCATAATATATATATATATATATATATATATATATGTGTGTGTGTGTGTGTATGTATTCTGTCTCCATATAAAAAAGTAAAGAGCTGAAAAATCAAAAAAAATTCCCCCAAAATGTCCTCTAAAGTATAGGGAGAGACTAGACAACCCCTTCAAACTCTCCCATATCTCCTCTTGGATGACACTTTAATATATGCCATTAGTTGGCCACACACAAAAGAACAGATATATAGCAATCTGTGGAAGCTACAATATGCCAGCTCTATAATCTCTTAATGGGGAACATTGAACAAAGAACTACATACTAAAGAGCAAAATAATAATCATATCCCAGGCCTTCAATTAATGAGCAGGGGCACAGAAATCCACTTCCAATAGATAGGTGATACTTAGATATTATAAAGACAACATCTTTACTGAATCATAGACACATGTTCTTCATATTGATTACTGCGGTAATAGCCTAAGATAAATGGGTTATATCCTGCAAGGATATAACAGCCAGACAGCTTCCAAAGCTTCGGGGCACCTTCCTCACATACAAACCATTAGTCAGCTCAAGCTGAACTAAAAGGACATATTTTGCTGCCAAGCCCTTCAGAGGTTATCTGCCACCAAAGAGTATGCTCCTCTGAGGCTTTTGAAGATTGATAGTCAACCTCTGCTGTTCCTTTGCTGGACATACAATTCCCCTTCTGGAAAAAAAAACTTTCTCTTTTAAAAAAAATGTTGATATAACCTTCCTGTTCAGGAAAGTTATTTTAATGCTAGGAATCTGGGGTTTAATGGATTGTCACAAGAATGTACTGCATTTTTAAATGGGATCATTCTTTTTACTATTAGTTTAAAAGTTGGTTAAAGTATTTAAAATATATATTTGTTCTGTGGAATAATTGTTTATTTTACTTTTTGGGGCTGGCAAAGAGGTGTAAAATGTTTCTACTGTGCTTTTCTGTGAAAAAGTGACTTTTAAAAACTTAAAATTTTTACCAGCTCTTGCTGCTTGTTTATTCTAAGAAAATTTTCAAATAGACCATGGAACAAACTGTTGGTCTCTTGGTTGGTCTGTCTTCCAGCCATAAAAAAAATAAATAAATAAATAAAAAACATAAGTTAAGCAAACAGCCTTTACCACCACAGCAGACTACTACAGATTGGTCACCTGCAGTGGCCATTAGTTGTACCACAGACCACGCATATTTTACCATAGATGCCTAGATCTCTCATGTGTAAAACCTACAGCCACTATGGACTGGGAGTTAGCCATGTCTTCTGCAGCTGTTGAGGTCCCCCTGGTGGGCAAGGGAGAGCCACTATTGTCATTCCTGGGAGAGAGAACAGGAAAAGCTTCCCATTTTCGTCAGAATGTTGTTGCCATCACTGGGGAAGTTTCTCCTGTGATTAATAACACTATAGACCACATTTTCCTGTCAAAAAGAAACAGAAGACTAAATATGTATCTATTTCTCCTCAAATTTCATTCAACAGGAGCAATTTACTGGGTCTGAATCAGGGTTTAATTCAGGCTATTGATTCTTCTTGTGAAATAGTTTTTGGACAGGAATATGAAGGACAAATACAAGGTTTTCTCCTCAGATTTCTGATTCAGAATTAGAAGAGAGTTAAGTTCATGATTCTTCCTTTGGAGACTTGTCTTTCTCTGAGACTATTTCCAGAAAGTCACAGTATTTTCAGTGAAAGAACACTGAGGTATCACAGTCCCTCAGAAAATACTATGAGCTGTTACAGAAAGAATTTGCAAAACCCTCACCTATTCCTCCAATTCTGTCAGCTTTGGAGTATGTGTGTGTTACTGCCTGCAATTTTCTTGATAGTTAGACATCTGTCGCTAAAAAGGTAGATAGGATGTATACATTTCTGCAATTTTTTAAGTTTTTATACACTCTTCCCATATCAGACCAAGCAGCTATAACTTTAGTTAGCCCTACTGCTGTTAAACATTTAGTTCATTCCAGTGTTACTCTTTCTCAAAAGGATGGGGAGAATATTGATAGGTATAGTGAAAAAAGTGTGCGTTCTGCAAATTTGATAATCAGAATTTTGAATTGTTAGGATCATATCTTAAAGTTTGTTCAGACTAATTGCAAAAGCATGAGGAATTGTTTATCTGCAGTTTATTCTTGTGAGGAAACATTCTTTAAATAATGTAGTTTCTTCTATCGTACAAGTCACTATGCGTTGTTTACTGTGTGTGTGTATGATTCACTTGATGCTTCTTGAGGGCATTGGCCACTTCCACTGTACTGAGAAGGTTCACCTGATTGCATTCTCAAAACTTCTCAGATGATGTTAAAATGTGATTAGAAACTCTTCTTTGGATTGAGATTTCATTTTTGGCCCCTCCGCTGCAGAGGTGATCAAAAAGTGCGAAGAGAGGAGTAAGCTGATTCAGGGAATCTCTAAGATTTTTCAGAACTCCTTTTCAAATTTTCTAAGGTATTCTCTAATCCATCATACAATTTTGGTAAAAACAAAATAAACAATCTCAAAAAATGCAGGTAAACAGACATTTAAGAAGAAATGGCAAGGGGGTTCCAAAAATAATCTGGGAACCACCCAAAATAAAGTAACGTCCAACAAGTCTGAATGACTATTTACTGGACCTTGACCCCCCCCTTCTCCCACCCTAGTAGTCCCTTTTCCATGCCAGAAAGTCTGAATCTCCACCTTTATCTTTGGTAACAAATGGTTTCAGGCAAATGGGTTCTGTAGGTCATTCAACAAGGTTACAGATGGCAGTAGGAGGACAGTTCTCCTTTCCACTGGGTAATCCCTTATTCTCCAGACCTGACTCTTTTATTTCCACCTCTCCTTCATCCCATGGTGTCCCAGCAGTGATAGAATCAGTTCCTTTTTCACAGGTGGGAAAAGGTATTCATTCAAGGTTTTTTGGGCCAAAGAACAAAAGAAAGCAAATGCTTGGAGACCATTTCTGGATCTTTAGTTCTTAATGACTCTAGATTTAAAAGATGCTTATCATCACATCCCCACTCATACAGATTTCAGGAATTTCTTAAGCTTCTGTGTACCTAGATTACATTGTCAGTTCTCTGTCTTAACTTTTGGACTATCAGTTGTACCAACAGTGTTCACAAAGTGCCTAGCTCCAGTTATAGCTCATTGCAGGCTATAGGGTATTGATGTTTTTCAGTATTTAGACAACTTACTTATTTTTGTAGTCTTTTTCAAAGTGTCAGGAATCTCTTACTTGGGTAAGAGATCTCTCACGTTAGCTGGGATTAGAAAATAACATTTAAAAGTCTTTTTTGACTCCTTCATACTGGATTTTGTTCCTGAGTGCTAGCAAGGCACATCAGTTCAAGGGCATTATCTTCCACATTAAAAAAATAGTTCTATATCTCAATCTATTTCTATGATTTTCCACTCAGAATTCAGTCACTGCTAGGGAATGCATCAGGATTATGGGTCTCATATTATCTATTATTCTCAAGACACCCCTAGCAAGACTTCACATGAGAAAGATACAATAGTATCTAATGTCTGCTTGGTACCAGCACTTAACATCCTTTGTCCTTTTAAATCGCAGTGATTGGGTTTGTAAGAAGGTAAATCATTTGCTAGAAATCGATATTGTACCTTTATGAGGGTATATAGTACCACATGGAATTTGTGTTTTTTTAAAGAAAAACACCACAAACAAGAACAGTTGTTTGTGAAGTGGATTTTAGTAGCATCTAATTTTTTTTTTTTTTTTTTGTGAAGTGGATTTCAGTAGCACCAAAATACCATCTGGTACCTCAGCCTTTTGCCTTCAAGGAAGGAAAAAAAATGGTGCTACTAAAATCCACTTCACAAACAACTGTTCTTGTTCAGGGTGTTTTTCTTTAGTTATTTCAACTTTGGCTGTTGTGTTTTATCAATTTGTGTTTTTTATCAAGAATAGTGAAGGAAAACCCAAGCTAACAGTATATCCCAAATCTATGCACCTATCAGGAAATAATACCATAAGCTTTCCCTTATATTATAGTGAAACATTATAGTGATGTGCAAATTTCACTTGATACCCAGCAACTTTAATATTAGTCCCCGTATCTTTAATCTTCTGAAGTAGCACCTCTTGATCATTATGATATCAGTGTTTGACTATGAAATGTTATTGCATGTTATTTGACCAGATCTTCATATACATCTGAATTACCCTTTTTATTTCTAGGGCTTGCCTGAAGCCCAAGAGTTTTGATAAACCCTAGTGTGTCAAGGCCCACTACATTTTCTGGCAGTCCAATAGTCCATACATTGTTGCACCTAGTCTGTTTTTTGATGTCTTCCACCTTTGGCTGTATATTTAAAAAATAAACTATAACTTATTTTCTCCAAATCCCTATCTTATGAAACACAACCACTGAAGTCACTTCTCATAGCAAATTATTAGGGATGATAGTGGTTAATAATCTTAAATTCAATCTGCATATATAAAATTGCATAAGAAAAAATCATCAAAAGCTAGGTATGCTTTACAGAGCCAAAATCTTTCTCAACTCCTCAACTAATATTACTCTTCACACTACTTATCCCCTCCCCACACTTCTTTATGGCACTCATATCCTTACTAACTTCCAGGTATCACAAAAATCAAAACTTGAGCAATGCTGTAACAAAGTTGCACAATTTGCAGCAAGTACCCCTTTCAGAACCCACCACTGTATAACACTAAAAAGCTTAAATTGATTAGAACCACCTTTAAAATTATTTAGCATCTATCTGCTTGTCTGGCACTAAATAACATTCTATACAACTGTGTTCCGAGTTCATCATTATGATCCAGTGACCAAAAACTCCTGTCTGTCTGAAAACCTAGCAAATCTGCTGGGCATTATCAATCTGCATATCATATTGCTGAGTCCTGGAACTTCTTACCTGTATCTGTCAAGTCAATACCCTCCCTACCATCCTTCAAAACCATTCTGAAAGACTTTCTAGCAAAAAGCTAGCTCTGTTTTTGCTCAAGACCAGGGCAAACTATATCCTTAGATGTAATAAAGTACCTATTCATATCTTACCCCTTCTTACTCTCCCTTTTTCACTCACTTCCTTACTTCTATCAATTTCTCTCTCCTTGTTTTCTCTAAATATCCCATAAGCCTACTTTTTTCTCACTTCATATTGCAATTCATGTTTGTATTATACTAACTTACCTTTAATTTCTTTATAAATTGGCTAAAATTTCCCTTAATATGAAATCATTGTGATATAACTTACATCTGTTCTTAATGAATGTTTTCATAGTATGCCTAATTTGGTATAATTATTTAAACTGTAGATGTTTTTGTATTATTTTTGAAATTCAAAAGTTCAATCAGTCAATCAATATTTTGGGCATTCCCTTATAGTTCCTGCAGACTTAAATGAGTAGTCCTGAAAGCACCACCTGCTGCTGATTGATCATAGTATGAATCAATTGTGAGTGGGAAAGATGGCTGACCCGAGTATGTTTAATGTGCTGAACATCAAGTGGCATATTCTGTGTCACCTAGGCCAAGCCATCTAAAGTTGTCCTGATGGTCTGTAACTCTTTGGACACTTCAGTCTGGTTGTGTGTTATACTGAATTATCCACATCACGAGTTGGATACCATGAATAGTAAACTGAAGCAGTGTGCACAGACTAACTTCAGGAGTTTCTATCAAATAATCAGAATACAGCTTAATACTCTTTACCCTCTTAATAAATTAATCACCACACTAGAGATAAAAATAAAGGTCAGTGTAGGAAATGGAGGATGTTTGCTGGAAAAATCAAGTCGCTTTTCTCAGGGAATAAGATCACAGCTTTCAACACCAACTGCCAGAGTGGGAAATAGAATGGAGTGGACCTGGATGAAGAGACCACAACTTTCAAAGAGACATAGTGGGGGGAAGAAAGCCTTAGCAGAATCTATACCAATATTATGACATACAACACTACTCTACCATACTTGAGGAAGGCCAGCACCACAGTATTGCCTAAAAGGAAGGGGATATCAACTGGATCCAAGCAATTGTCTAACCATTCTCAACTGTTAAATATAAAGTTCAAATATTAGCTAAAAATATTATCTAAATGACTTTGGGAATTTTTCTATGATTTAAATAACTTGTACAGAATGGGTTAGTACTGAGAAGGCAGATATTTGACAACTGGTAGAAAACGGCTTCATTTATGTGGAATTACAGCAAGACATTGCAAACAAACAGCAGCAGTCTTGTTCAGCATATCCAAAGCATGTGATTCACTATAATGGATCTATATGATTCATATTTTAAGGAAAAGGAGATTTAGGAACAATCTTATCTCATGGTTGATTGCCCTATATACAGATCTGGTATTTCAAGTTAAAATTGATTGCGGTATTTCAAAGGAGAGATCCATTAAAAGTGAAATATCATGACAATATCCACTATCCCCAGGCTTATTTATGTTAGCTATGGAAGGATTACCAATGTTAGATACACATTAGCCATTTTAGAATTAGAATAAAATGGTAAGTGAAAGCTTAATCTTTTTTTCTTACAACTGTTTCCTATTTGGAGACAACATTACTGGATTGCTACAGGCTATTTTAAAAATATTTAAGTTTTGTAAGCAACAAAAAAAAAAAAAACAGTGGTGATATGCATAGGTGAAGGAAATGAAGAGGAGTTCCCCAGATACCTATGATTATGGCTAGGTAGGGGATGGGGATTATTAAATTGTATAACCCTTGTTTTGGCATTTAATATTAGTCAGTATTTGAGTTTTAGTGAATTAAAGACTAAAGCAGAGAAATTCCAAATATTAGGCAGTGCCCCACAAGCCAAGATGTGTAAACAATTTGATGAGACAGTTACTAAGAAGATAGGAATGGATATGGGGTACAGTTTCTTGTATAATATTTGGGACCATTCAAGGGTAAAAATGATGTTTAGGAGAAATCTAGACTATTATGACATGAAGCAGGTCTGAAAATGGGGAAACTCATGAACACAGAGCCACCAAGGGAATAAACTATCCTGAATCACTTTTCTTTCCATACAGTCAATCTGAATGACAGTGGTGTGCTTGTGCGAACAAAAAAATAATAATCATGGCAGTCAAATACCACATTAGAGAAAAGAAAAAGAATAGAAGCATGGAGTAAATGGACTGAGATTAAAAAGGTAGGTGTGGGCTAATTTACCAAGACTGTTGGTAAAAGAAAGTGCAGATAATTGTTAAAAATCTGCTATCCTGTTGGTGCTCCCTGCATCTTTCAATGAATTTCAGTGTGAGGAAGTATGACAAAAGGCAAAGGGTAAGAGAACTTTAGGGACTCAAGACATGAGGCTTTTGCATTGGCATTTAACCCCATATATGCTTTTAGTGAAAGAAGGAAAGCAGATGCAACATGCTGGAGACAAAATACGAAGGGTTGAAGTTATGCGCATGCTGTAGAATTGTTCTTGGACAAAGGAAATATGGAAGGAAAATGCAAGAGTATGGGTAAATATATTTGGCCTACCCGTTGCTTTTGCCTGGTATTTCTATCTATGGCATAGGGGAGGGCAGAATATTTCAATCAAGTAAACAATTGCAGATTTTAATAATTATAATGAATATCATAAAGGTTAGACTAGCAAAAGAATGGAAAACCAAAATCGCTGCATCATATAGGTTTCTATCTGTGGACTGAATAAGTTTACTTAGAAGAATTATCATTTCAATAAAATGAGAAAGAATAAACTGGAAGCATTGTCCAGAACAGGAAACAGCTTTTGTTGAAGAGTTAAGACTAGATAGTACATAACAATGTAGCAGGAAGCTTGTCATCTTTATAAATGCCTTCCAATACTATGTGAGTATTAATAACAGCCTTGATATAGCAGTTACTGAATTATTGCATATAGCTAAATGTCTAGTCCTGTTTCTGCTTGATGTTGTAAACTGAAGTCTATGTTCTGCTTCTTCTTTTGTTCTTACTCATCTTTAAAATAATTATAAAATTAGAAAAAATATAGTCAGTTGCCAGATATGAATTCTGCTATTTTATTAGCATTACAGCAAGTATGAAAGTATGAGTTTCCTGTGACTTCAGTTAGCTCACAACTATAGTAGCCCATGCATCAGTACAGATTTGGATGAGTCTGTATACAACACACACACACACACACACACACACACACACACACACATATATATATATATATATATATATATATATATATGTGTGTGTGTGTGTGTGTGTGTGTGTGCATTCAATTTGCAAACTTTTCCTAATATGATAGCAGGAGACATTGGTTTTATCTCTAGCAAAATCGTAGGCTGCCATCATTACCAGCACAGCAAAAGGCACACAAATGCTTTCTGTATGTAAAACAGTTTACTATTGGCAATGCAAATTAAAAAAAGTACATTTCTCATCTCCATGAGGTTCTTCCATTATTAACCTGCAAAAGCAATGTTTTACTGTGATTTTAACCAAGTTTTCTGTATCTTTAGAGAAATAATTGTAATACAAATGTATTGTATCCTCTAATTTAACAAAGTAGAAAAGACACAAGACACTCGAACCTACTTTGCAGGGAGATGTTTACTAAGTGAATTAAAAAAAAGCAGTTTAATGTAAGTATATGTAAGTATATTAGTGGTACTAATATTTGCAGATTTACTACATGAATATGAAAATGAGTAGAAAATTACTTGGATATCTGAAAAATGTGATTATTATATAGTTTGTTAACTGATTGTTAGCTAATTAATTTACTGATTAAATTATACAGTGGAAATTAGATGCATTGTACTATAGGTTAATCATCTAACTAATTAATAAAATAATCAAGATTTTTGATCACTAATTAGGTAGCAAACATTTAAGAACTAATTTGATAGAAGAAGAATTGAGCAACTAGCTGCACTGAGGTATCACCAAAAAAAAACAGAATCTTCATTACTAATAAATTAAGTTCTTAACATATTTCAGCCTATTCATTTGCAGTCAACATAGGTTCATAGGTTCATATGTGTGTACTAGGCTAATGGCCCTGGAGCCTTTACAAGCCTAGCCCATAGGATTACCCTGGCATCGTGCCACCCAACCTTAGTTCCTAGTGCCTCTGTTGAGTAGAGCCACTGGAATGATCCCTGGAGTGAATTTTCTATTTCCCATCCACTCATCAAGATGTCTCTTGAAGAGGGCCAGTGAGGTGCTCTGCTTGATATATATGGGAAGCCTATTCCTTAGCATGGGCAGTCTCTGGGTTATGAACCTGTCCCTCCAGCATGTTCTGTTGATTGTGGTAATGAGGTTGAGGTCTCTGAAGTGTGTGGTGTGGAGGTAGTGGGATTTCTTTAGATGTAGCACTTCTAACAGAGCTGGGTCAGATATGGCTTTGTAAGTCAAGCAGAGATCGCCACTAAGTAGGCAGTATGAGACAGAGAGTAGTTGGAATTTTTTGAGTCTATCCATATAGGACAAGTGTTTAAGGCCTAAGATCCTCTTTCTGAGGTACTTTTGCAGCCTCTTCAGTTGTTGCAGGTGTCTAGTGAGGTACATGCCAAATGGGGCATTGTACTTGATGATTGGCCTAATGAGGGAAGAGTAGTGGGAGACAATGACCTCTTTCTTCCTGGATGGAAAACCCTTAGTAATGAGATGTGCCACATAGAAGGACTTTCTGACCACAGTGGCAATGTGCTGGTCAAAAGAGAGGTTGTTGTCAGCCTCTGTTCCCAGATCCCTTATAATGCCTTCTGTGTTCAGTGGACTACCATCAATGTGGTAATTTAAGGGAACTGGGTTTTTCCCAAGGGGGATGATGCCATTGTTTTGCATTAAGCATAAGGCCATGGTTCTGACACCAGTCGTTGGTCTCATTGAGGCCTTTCTGTAGGATGTCAACATCACTCGGGGAGTTAATAATAGCTACAAACTTGTAATCATCTGTGAACTTTGTCACCAGGAGTCCCTTCTTGTTGGCCTGGACTTCAGAGAAGTAGATACCAAACATGAGAGGACCCAGGACCCAACCGTGTGGGACTTCACTTGTGATTGGTCAGCATTCTGACTTGGAGTCAACTACTTTCACACTGTGATATAGGGGTTGATGCCTAGCTTACTGAGTTTTTCTATGATTCCTGAGTGGGGAATGGTATCAAAGGCCTTGGCCTTGACCACCTTGCCTTCATCCACAGCTCTGGTGACTGATTCAAAGAAGTCGACCAAGTTGAGCAGGCATGATCTACCCTTCACAAAACCAAACTGTGCAGGATCCAGAGTTTGGAGATTCCCTATATCCTTGTTTATTAGGTGCATGATGATGAGTTCCATAGCTTTGCATATCAGATTCTTCAGGCTAATGGGGCAATAATTCCTGGGGTTATAGTTACTCCTCATTTATGGAGAGGCATGACTGCAGCAGTGTGCCATTTGGTAGGGAAAAAGCCTGAGGTGAGGCTGTGACTGAACAGAGCACACAGGTGCGGTGCCAGTTCACTCTATAGTTCATTTAGAACACAGCCAGGGATATTTTCAGGTCCCATACATAGAAGCTGTATTCTTGTCCTTGGACAGTGTTGTTTTAACCTGTGCAGCAGTAATACTGGGGGCCTGGCAATCTACTGGTATTGTGATTGGTCCTTTGGGGGGGAGAGGGGTAAAGTTAACACTGAATCTGTCAGCCAGTATATTGGCAATATCTGTTGGTACAGTATAGAAGGTACCATTGTGCAGTAGCTCAGAGCAAATCTAAGTATTGCCATGGGGATTCTTTACATAACTATAGAAGGCCTTGTGGTTGTCTTTACTATCTGCTGAAATTCTGTTTTCATAGATAGCTTTAGAGGATTTGAAGAGGGATCTCAACCTTTTGTTGAGGCTGATAAAGGAGTTTTTCCATTCTTGGGACTTCACCTTATTCCGCATCACTTTCCTCCTTCTATTGTGGGAGTTTGTTTATGGCAGGGGACCACCAGATTGGCTTTCTTTTTTTTGAGGAGAGTGCCTTGGTTCTATTGGGGATGGCAAGATCCATGCATTTGTGTACATGTTCATACAGTGCATTGCTGTATGATTCAGTGGTAATGCAACTATTCTCCATTTGCATGGGTGCCATGAAGTTAGCCACCTCTGTTTTTAGGAGCCCAAAGTTAGCTTTGGAGAAGTTTTTCATGGTGGTTACCTTTGTGGGGGTGGGGGGTGGGATGTTGATTTCCAATGTGATTAGTTTGTGGATGGATCTAGCCAGAGAGGAGTTGACTATTGGTGTAGAGCAATGCTCACCCATGTTAGTAATGATCAGGTCAAGGATGTTGCTACCTCTAGTGGGGATAAGAAAGAGCTGGTCCAGAGCATTGGAATTAATAAATTTCACAAAGCATTGGGCAAGTGTATTGGTATATGAGTAGTTTTCCCAATTAATGGAGAAGAAGTTGAAGACGCCCACTATGAGTGTTAGGTTGGACCCTAAAATTCTCCAGGGTGCTTAGGAATGTGGAGTGTGAGTCTTGGGACATGGTTGGGGATGTATAGCAGGCTATGACATGAATCGCTGTCTTACGCAGCGTTAGCTGCACTTGAAGTATCTCAGATGCTTTATGCTGGGCTACCAGTCTGGAAATGTGCGCATCCTTTATGAATATGGAAACACCGCCGCCTTTGGAGCTTCGGTCCAAGATATGGGGCCAAAAGGTGTGGAATGAGTTATAGCCTGGTAGTGCAGGGGTGGTTTCTGCTGCCTTGAACCAGGTCTATGATAATCAGGTCTAAAATGTTGATGTTCTCCATTTTAAGGAGTGCTTCGAGCGAGTGAATTTTGAGATTTAGACTTCTAGCATTGAGCAGCATGACTCACAGATTGCATTTGTTTGTAGCTGTTATGGTGGTAATTTGGTCTTTGGAACACCATCTAAAAAAGGCACTATAGTGGTGGCAAGAGCCTTGGACAGTATCTGGAAGCCCAGGGGTGACAGATGCAGGCCATCTCTGGCAAAGCATCGAGGTCTGTCAGTCATGTCATCCCAGGCAGACAGATCCTGGATCCCCTTAGAATGACACCAGAAACTTATCCAATTGTTGAAATCAATCATTTTCTGCTTGTACTGTAGTTTCATTCTGGGTGATGGTAAGATGCTGCTCAGGGCTAGGGTCATACCCACATGGGCTACATAATCCAAGAGCTCCTCCATGTCTCTTTTCATGTAGTCCATGGAGGTATATCTCAGGTCATTCACACTCACATGTACAATGACATAGTCATATTTGTACCTATTGTTGAGGGACCTGAGTGCATGCATTATATGGTGGATCCTGGCACCTGACAGGCAGCTGACTGTTACTTTCTCCTTATTCAACCTAGTGAGTGGGACATCAGTATGCCTCACTATCGAGTCACCTATAACTAGTGTGTTGGGCATGCTGTTTTGCCTTAGGGGCTTTGGTTGAGTGGCACACTGTTTAGGAGAGTTATGTGTCTCATGATTAGTGTTGTGCTGTGGTGGTCGAGTGCGTTTCTACCTTGGAGGTCTCTGCTGTTTGAGTAAATTTTTATTGAGAGCCTCTGCAAAGGTGGGTGTGTGGTTTGGGTTTTTATGTGAAGGCAGTGCTAGTGTGTGTTCTGGAGGGCTATGTGTTCCATGTGGTGTGGTGCAAGTGTTGACTTTTTCCTCTTGACCAGCTGTTCTGGTCTTGGCTGCAGAGTGCGTGGCTTCAAATTTGGATATATAAGTGCATCTCACACAAGTCTGAGTGTTGGGAGGTAAGAGGAGAGGGTTGTCAGTGTACATGAGGCAGTTGCTACATTGCCTCAGGATGCCCAAGTTCACCAGGTTAATAGGAGAAAGCACGGGGAACTGACCTTTATACATGCCTGGAGGGGTGGGCATTAATAAGTACTGGAGCTGTTTCCTTGTAGAACGTTACTGCTTTTAGCACTTTGTGTGCTACAATAATTGCTACATGAAGTCTTGTAAAGTGCTAAACTAATAAGCTAGTAAAAGTTCAGGAGAGGAGAGAACTAGCAGATCTAAGGGAAAAATTGAAAAGCAGACTTTGGCACCACTCAGAAACTTACAAATAGTCCTGGATACAGCAAATCTGTATCTGGACTAGATTAATTATACGAAAGGTGGGAAACAAGCGGAGATGTGGGCTTTTAAACCAGAAAGTTGAAAGAGATGGAAAAACTGTCCAAAAGGCCAATAAGCTACAATTTCTCGGCCAGAAAACATTCCTCTTATAGTT
Source organism: Protopterus annectens (assembly GCF_019279795.1). Classification (NCBI taxonomy): domain Eukaryota; kingdom Metazoa; phylum Chordata; order Ceratodontiformes; family Protopteridae; genus Protopterus; species Protopterus annectens. The sequence goes on along the minus strand of NC_056736.1, from coordinate 780,615,615 downwards.
GATAGGCTACCTAGTGCTTACCACTCCCAATGATAAGCTAGAAGGCTTCCCTCCAAAACAGAAAGACTTGGGGGGGGGCTCAGAAGCTTACAAACAGTCCTGGATACAGCAAATCTGTACCTGGACTAGACTAGTTGCAGGAAAGTCAGGAAACAAGTGCAAATGCGGGCTTTTAAACCAGAAAGTTGAAAGAGATGGAAAAACTGCCCAAACAGCTAATAAACTATAATTTCTGGGCCAGAAACCACTCTTCTTGTGGTAGATAGGTTGCCTAGTGCTTGCCACTCCCACTGATAAGCTAGAAGGCTTCCCTCCAACACAGAACGGCTTGGGGGGCTCAGGACCTTACCAACAGTCCTAGACAGCAAATTTGTATCTGGACTAGACTAGTTACAGGAAAGGTGGGAAAGAAGCGCAAATGTTGGTTTTTAAACTAGAGAGTTGAAAGAGATGGAAAAGCTACCCAAACGGCCCATAAACTACAATTCCTGGGCCAGAAACCACTCCACTTGTGGTAGATAGGCTACCTAGTGCTTACCAATCCAACTGATAAGCTAGAAGGCTTCCCTCCAGCTCAGAAAGGCTTGGGGGGCTCAGAAGTTTACAAACCATCCTGGATACAGCAAATCTGTACCTGGACTAGACTAGTTACAGGAAAGGTGGAGAGCAGGCTTAGAATTTTTTTCAGAAAGCAGCTAAAACAGCACTAAAACAATTCAAGTGCAGTGCAAGCTAGCATACTTGAGTGTGTAGCAGTATTAAAGCAAATGCAGTCTAAATAAATGCAATTTATATGAAATGTATGCTGAACTAAATTCAAGTCTTGTTTTATTCAACTCTGAACAGTTAAAAAGTGCCACAAAATATACTTATCAGCTGAGAAGCACACTTAGTCAGAACACAAGGAGATTTCTTTTTCCTAGTGAAGTGCAAAGGGAGGAAGGAGGAGCACAAGATAATTCAAGGTTTAGAACCTAAGTGGGTTGGCCTTCTCAAATGTTCTCTCTGTATTAGGTAGAATGAACTCTAGACTGGGAGTAGTGTCACACATCAAATTTACAGCAGGGGTGGGCAACTGCAAAGCCACCAACCAGTTTCAGAATAGATCAGAAACAAAAAACAATTCCAGCAAACATATAAAATAATTCAGTCAGCAAATATATAAAATAATTAAGTCAAGCAAAACTTAAGACAACGTAGAATTCTAAAAAGATAATGTGCCACGAATTATACTTATCAGTGATATATTTCCAGATTGTTTGAGAGCATTCTTCAGTCAGAACACAAGGAGTTTCTAACAGTGCATGCAGGAATTTACAAACAGGGGCTATTTTTAAATCGGAAAGCCTTGAAGCAATTAGATAACAAAAAATCTGCTAGAACAGTTTTATAAACTTTAACACCTCCACAGGAATAGGTAAAGTTTTTGGGAGCATGGTGATGGTGTATGTATAGGAGAGTGAATTGATTTTAAACCTATGCAAAAGAAAAATGGGACAATGTCAAATCATAAAGTAACTAGCAGAAAGAACATATGCATATGTTTTCAACATATGCATATTACTCACACCTGCAGAATCTCAGTATCTCTGCCTTAATGTATGTGAATTTCATGAATAACCTCCTAATTACCAAGTTCCCCCACCTACTGAGTTCAATATCTCTACCTCTGTTTTATTTTAACCTTTAAAACTGCAGCAGTCCAACATTTCTTCATTCTTTCAGTTGTTGACTCTGCCTGCCATTTTTGGAAGCTTTTCTTTTTCAGAGCTCATCGTAGCCCAGTTTAGCAGCGTACCTGTTTCTTTCTGCTAGTTACTTTATGCTTTGTTATTGTTGCATTTTCCTTTTGCATAGGTTTAAAATAAATTTATTCTCCTGTATGTAAACTATCACCATGCTGCCAACAACTTTACCTGCATCATTCCTTGCCCATGTATTTAGCAGAATCATTCTGAATGTTGTCTAGTAATGCTGTACTTGGTGGGAAGGCATAGTGCTTTCCATGATCTGGTTAAAGTTCTCTAGTAATCATATATGCAACCCATGGACTTTCCTAAGGATGGGACATAGGCTTACTGTGATCTTCACATTCAGAAAAAATAAATTAATTTAAACAAACATCATCAAATCTGGGAAATGGACACTTAATGAAGAATAAATTGACTAGATTTTCAAGTGCATTGATTAAGAATATCTTGTGAAGTTTAAATTATGCTGATCTTCAATAAATTATTGTCCTTTTACATCTTCTTCCTTTCCACTGAGACATACTGTATGGATATTCAACTGTAATATAGACAGGATATGATTACTACTGATTTGTATGACTTCTTAAAAAAAACATTCTCCTGTCATACCATTTATTATTGGTATCCCTAACACGCACAACATATTTTATACCCCCCATATAGACGTATCGTAGCACTCAAAAGTCTGAGACATATCCCTATGTGTTATTTATAGTTAGGTTACTAAAGGCAATCACAAGTACTGAGACCTATATACCCAGGATTCTTGGGATTTTCTAGGCAGAATTTAAAATAATGTATGGAAAGAAAATGTATTTTTACTAATTGTAGTCATTAATTATCTTTTTACTTTTATATCACAAGTTTTAAGGATGGAATCTTTGCATGAAGCCCTCTTGGAATTCAGCTTTCTGACATCCTTAGAAATTAAGTTAATCATGGAATATAGGGCTATTATTTTGTTTAAATATTATATCAATTTTGATTGTGAATTCTATAAACAAATTAAGGGTGTTGCAATGGATACAGCACGTGCATCTCTTTTTACAAATTTAGTTATGTGGACGGGAAGAAGTTATTTATCACCCTTTCAAAAATTTTACATCCACTGTATTCTATATCTGCGATATTTTGAAGATACTTTTATATTATGGGATGGATCAGAAGAGGTTGCACACGATTTTGCTAATTATATGAATAACTCAATGGAATTTTTAGAATTTACCTGCACCTTAAACACCAATGAATTTCACATTTTGGATACTACAATTATGGTTCCAGATAAGAAGCTTGTATCAGATATTTACAGACAAATTTAAAGACTGTTAGCAATATTACTACTATTTACATTAAAGGGAATGTTTAGTTAAAGGGCGATTTATCAGTTTTGCACTAATAATTTCTAGATGAGAAATTTTTGACAATGAAAAGAGTAAGTTGTAACATATTTCTATTTCCAGAGGGTGCAAGTAAAAAATGATTTACTATTTTCTGATAAATGGGGTACAATAATTAAGTTATTGTTAGGTATAGACATATATGAAGAAGAAAGGTCCTACAACATAACATCTAAACTCATTTATGAACATTAAACCATTTAAGAGGACTTTCAATATAACACACACTCCAAGATTATTAAACAGATTATAAAGAACAATTGGGATATTTTTATATCCAGTGAGGGTGTTATTAATGAATTAGGTAAAAACCCATCTTTGTTTATAAAACTGGAAGGAATTTTAAACACAACATTTAGAAAAATGTGAAGGGAAAGATGTATATAATGTTAATAACCTTGGTACTTGGAAATGTGGAAGCTGCACACAATGTCATTACATTCTAAGAGATAGATTACAGCAAAACAGATGTTCATATGTTAACATAACTGTGGAATAAAAGGGGTTGTTTACATCTGCCAATGTTGCTTATGTTCAGGTTTTTACATAGGGAAGACAGAGAGGTTCTTAAATTATTTATGAACATGCTTATGATATTGGTAAAATAAATTTCAATAATGTTCTTAAAAACACTGAGGACTTATAGTTTTGGATAGTAGAAAATGTTGGCACAGACTCCAGTGAAGTAGTTGGGAAAATGAACTTGAATATAAGAAAATTTTGTGGCAGCTTAGATTGGATGCCACTACACCCCCATTGGTTAAATTATTCTGTGTCCATAGTTCCAGTTTTAAAGATATCAGCTGATAAATTATAATTAATAAAGCTATGCATTGAAATCTATTATTTTTATATTTACTGTAGATTTAGTCATAATCAACAATGGCTTTAAACTTTAAAAATGAGTAATTTTATAATTTTATTATTTAAAGCTTCTATTAAGGTCAAATACTGATGCATGTCTTATTAATAGTTTTGTATTAGAATATCACTGTAAGACTTATTTAATGTTTTCACATCAATGTATAAAACTGATAAGGTGGGGCCTAACTTTTAAGTTCTGAAGTCCAACCACATTATAATGGGCGAAAGTGCTGAACTTGCATTCTTTGTACAATAAAGCCTTGTGTGTTAATGGACAGTTCTGGTTTTGTCATGTTCTGTATTTTTTGCTACACCACTACTTTATTGGGTTTTAGAGTCTTTGTGGTGTTGAAATCTTTCTTTTTTAGTTATGTACCACATGTAGCTTTGATATATATCAGTCACTAAAGTGCTTTGTTTAGATCATGAATGCTACAGCACTGTACAACCACACAGCCTGTACAAGAATTTACAAGAGAGATGCAAAACATATACACAGTAGACTAAATTAGCTTTAACATGTAATGTAGCAGTGTAACTGGCTATCATAATTTTAATATGTCACATAAATATTTATTTTGTGAAATGAATCTTCTCTACATGGTGTTGGCACAACTAAATGAAATTCTTCAGGTTTCAACTCAGCATTTTCATTTGTAACAATTGTTTTTTTTTTCCTCATTCGGATATAACCCAAATTTGTAACACAACATTACATTTTCTTACCATTGCTGCTGTTGAGCACTGATAACACCTTGTGCCCCAAACCCTTCAACATTTGTTCATTATGTCACTGGGGTTATGGACAGATTATTTTTTCACAGTTATACATCGAAACTTCCAGTTACTAAATTTCCATGTACCACTTGCACTATTGTGAAAAAAAAAAACACATACAGATCATGTTATTAACTAACCTTCTGCGCATAAAATTTCCCTTAGTTTCTAAACCCTTTTCATTAGTTCTGTTCTCCTTTCTGGCGTTGTAAGTTTTTTCATGCTAACTACTGTATTCCTAAGCATTGTCTGCAAAAGTTTGTGGATACTGGCTCAGTGCTTGTACTACATGTGATCAAAGCTGAGAAGGTATCATCTGGCCTAAGGTTTGCTTCCCAGTTGTGTTTAACAATAGCTATTAAGGATAAATCTATTTCACACTGCAATGGAATAGGGAAATATAATTTTTTTTAAATAATTTAATTCTTTGGAAAGTAATTTTGTATGCACATATAAATAAAATTAGAAATTACAATTAGTTTCCTTACTTATACCTTGAGGTGTATCCATTGCACACTTTTGAAGCAGCAGCAGTTTATCAATGTGTTTCAGCCAATTGCCGTAATAAGGAAACACTCATCTTATCTTTGCTTCTCCATAAAGTGTTATAAGAATGTCTAGACTGACTGAAATTTCTTATTTAAAATAGTTCATTAATTTAATCCTCATTTATAAATTCCTAGCAAAAGACCTATTATTGGTTTATGATGTAAAGTACAACTTTTTAACTATATTACAGTGCTGCTGTAGCCATGTCTATATTCTCACTGGGATTTGAACTTGTTCTGTAGACAAAGTACAGCTTGCTATAGAGGGCCACAAGAAAGTCATTTTACCTTTTACTAACTCTACTCTTACAGCATCTTGCTGGCATGTCAGTGTCAGCCTGGACATAACTACAGTATGCAATTAAAACAGTCAATAAGCTGTATCACGTTTGAAGATTTTAATTCTCTCACAGTCATTGCTTTTGTCTGTTCAGTTTCCAATGCCATTCATTAACATAATCCTTGTATGACTAACACTGGCAGAATAGCTCATAATCACCACCTTGTACCCATTGTATTCAGGGGAAGCAATACAATAATCCTTAGAACTTCTATTTTAGTACTCAGAACAGATCAGTTTAAAGCAGAGCTTTTACAATGGATGACAGTGTTGCTTCCTTAATCACGGACTTAGTGACCAGCTTGATGTTTGAAGTAATGTGTCACTTTTATAAAACCAATGTGTCATTTTTATAAAACTAGCCTCTTCTTTCAGTCTTGTGGCTACTTTTACTTTGTTGCATAAAAACTGAAGCCCAGTCAAACAGGTGTAACTAGGTGGGTGAAGGTGGTGGATGCCCCAGGTTAAAACTGATGAGAGTGTACAGAATTGATGAATGTTAATACAACAATTATGGCGTGGTTGAAGTGCTGAGGCACTTAATGTGAGATGAGTCACAGGATTGGAGAAGAGGGTTTTTTTTCCTTTAATTCTTAGATGAACATTTTTCACAGCTCAACTTACTGTTGAGGGGCACCAGTTTTGCAGAGCTGAATAGGCTACTATATTAGCAAGCTAAGGTTCTGTTCAATCACAAACATCTGGGAGTTTTCAAATGTATTAATTTTAACAAAGTATTTTCTGTGCCTTCCCCTCAAAATTTTAACTTCTATGCATTTGGAAATTTAGTGCTGGGCATTACATTTTCTACAAATACAGACGTAAATTACTTCATCTTTAATAGTACTTTTGTATTGCCCTATATCCCAAAAAGGAGACTAACTATTTGGATTTAACAATAGAATCAAATATGTTTAACTGATCATTATAAATAAATACTATAAAAATATGCTTGTTTCTTTCTCATTGCACTAGGTTTCCTAAAAAAATACTACTGGAGTATTTTCCTAGAAGAGGCTTGTTGGGTTAACTAGATCTGCCTATTCAACAAAATGAAATAATTTCTACTTAATGGTAAAAGGTGACAGTGCATGCAGTAAGGCTGACTGGTTTCACAGACAGATAGCTACAAGTACTAAATCCTCTTTATGCTATTCTGAGGTAAACCAGTTGTGACTCATACCCCTACTTTCTACACTAGTAAAGCATTCATTTCTGTTACCTAAGGCCATTAAATTAATTTTCAGTCACACTTTTCCCTCAGCCGTTACTTTGAAGTTACAGTTCAGTAATACATACTATTGCTTTATTATTAAACAAAATATATAGAACCACTGCAGTACATTAACTCTTCCTTGGGTAACTTAGCAATATAACTTACATCTAGTCCCATGATATGTTTTATGAATCCATAATATAGGCCATGATATCCTTCATGAGACTTTACATATATACTATATGGGACCTTATATTTGAGCGGAATCTATAGTACAGATGATGTTTTTAAGGTTTCGTCCATAAAATAAGTACTTGATATATTTTTATTTGCTATGGTTCCAGTTTGCAAGTGCAGCCTTTTTTGTGACTAGCAAGAATTGTGAGGGCAAGCTTCTTTGAACTCATCTTTTTTAAAGTGGACAAACCCCTTTACGCTTCCCATATGGAGGCCTTTCCTCTAGTTTCCCAACCCTATATTCTATGTTTACGCTCAGTACACTTTGGGGGAAAGAGAAGCAGAGAAATGTACAAAGGCCAACTTTCACACTTGTCAGCATTAACAGCGGAAATGCTCATAATCATACCAGGAAGCTATTTTTTCATACTTTTTTAATCTACAAGATTTTTATATATGGACATACCTTCAGAATAAAAGCAAAAGCAGATAGCTTAACATGATGGAGGTTGTTCTCAAAAATAACTTTATGTACTTCCAGGGAGAATTTTTTCAGCAAGAAAAAGGAGTGGCAATGGGAGCCAAATGTTCTCCCACTTATGCCAACATCATTCTCTCTTGGTGGGAAAAGTTGTACATAAACCAATGTGAATTTGTTAATAGTTGGGCTCTTTACAAACGTTTTTTAGATGACATCGTTATCTTTTGGATTGATACACTGGAAAAGTTCTATGAATTTTTGGAATACATCAAAAGCACAACCAACTTTTTGGACTTTACAGCCAAAGTGGATTTTGATGAATGTACATATTTGGATGTTTCACTCAGCAAAAACAGTGACCATTTTATTTCCAAAATACACAGAAAATCTACATTCTCAAATTCTTATCTTCACTTTTCAAGTGGGCACCCTTTCAGTCAAAAAAGAAATATTCTTAAAGGGCAACTTATAAGGTCAAGTAGGATGACCTCCGAAGATTCGGATTTCCTTAGTGATTGTCAATTTATAATTGACATGTTTTTAAAAAGGGGGTATCCTTCACACTTGATAGATGAAGTCTACAAGGTGGTTGTGGAAGGCAGAAAAGGGAGATTTGCCCCCATACTTGGACGGGATGATTTAGATCTTACTTTACACACAAATGACCCCGACCCGGTTAACCATTTTTCAAATGCTTTTATTATGGACTATACTGGGGATGCAGTGGCACTTAAAAACACCCTTAGCAAGGAATGGGACAAATTCAGGGATTTTACAGATCTAGAACCCTTAAAGAATCAGGCAATTCATTTTATATATCGGAAGGACATGAATTTAAAAAACATTTTTGAACTTGGAGGAACTCACATTACAAACACTGAATCACACAAAAAGGGTACTTATAAATGTGGTTCCTGCACCCAATGCCAATACATTTCAAACCAAGTCAGTATTTTCATTCCCAGTAGAAAAAGGACAATTTCTTCTACAAAATTTGCAAACTGCCACACTACAGGGGTGGTGTATATTGCCACATGTCACTCCTGCTTTTCTTTCTATGTGGGAAAAACAGAAAGAAAACTAAAATCCAGAATTTATGAACATACTTACGAAATCAAAAAAAACAATGCAAACAATGCACTGTTCCGTCACACTCAGACATGTCAGGATTCTGTTTTTTACTTCTTTGTATTAGAAGTTGTACCAAGGGAGGTCAGGGGTGGCATGTGGGAGACAAAACTTGCATATAGGGAATTATTTTGGCAGATCACTTTAGACGCCATTGAAGAGAACCTGGTTTAAATGAAATGCTTTCAATAAAACCAGTATTAAAATTGAGGGCTGCCAAATTGTAATTTTCCCTATGTCCACTAGATGGTAGTAGAAGTACATAAAATCCTAACAAAAGCATACAAAATCCCAGTAGATATAATCAGTCCCTTAGTATTGTATTTAATAAAATACCCTTCTTAACAGTACTATGCCTTAAAAATTTTTTAACCATTTTTAATTCATTTATTTCTTAAAACATGAATCTATTGAACCTCCATATAAAACAATTCTTTAATATACATTGATTTTTATAATTATTTGTGAATAAAATTGATTTTATCTACCTTAATTAATTTAAATTAATTATTTAAATTTTTCAATTGATTGATGTATAAAAGGTGTGTGTTTTTTCTGTGTTTTGTATCAGAATTTGTGCTTTTTCTGAGGAAGAAGTTCGAAAACGCAGTTTTGTTGTGTATAAGCGTTAAATAAACCAATCTTTACCATTTTATATTCACTTTGGATTTATTCAACTATTTCTACATTGCATTTGGAATTGTGCTGTTTGGGTCTCATACCCTTATTTGGTCTGCAGGGTGAACACTTCGTATGGTTTTTGTAACGGCAGTTCACCTCTTCATCTCTTTTTCTACCTGGTTTTTGTAACGTTCAAGAGATGGCAGAAGCACCAGGGGCAGAGACTCAAAATGATTCCAACATTCACGAAAAAGGTGAGCTAAGGAAAGTCATTGGGCAATTATCACAGCTTATTGAGCTGCTTACTCCGGTTTGTGTATCGATTGTGTCTTTGGCTACACAACACTCCTTTCCACCTAACGGACAACCAACAGGTCATCAGGAAGAGCCTATCAATGTGACAACCGGAGAACAACCACTTCCGGTTTCATCGGAACATTCAAACGCGGATGTCCGAACTCCCTTGCCTGTTTCTCCAAACGACTTTCAGAACTTTCCTCTCCTTTTACGCTCTGGTTTTATTAACCAGGGAAATGCTAGTAATGCTAACACTAATCAGCCGAAGAACAACGGGCAGCGTGAACATCGAGTTACACGCAAACAAGGTGACTCATTTAAAACTTCCCACACTGTGGTATTACAAGACTTTTAAATAAAGAACACAATTTGTATTCTAGTGAAGTGGTTTCACCACCCACCTTTAGAAACTAAGAGTTACAAAGACAATTTAGATTTATTATATTTTTACCTTGACAAACATGAAAGATTGGCATGTGATTCAACTTTTTTAAAAGAATGCTTAAACAAAGGCATAGTACCAAAGGGGTTACGTGTGGTTAAGTTTCCTAACAGAGTGGAGGAAGGTTCCAACTTCCACAAGGAACTTATCAACATTTTTGACAAATGTGGTTTAGATATTACCAGGGCCATTATTGCTGAAAATGATAGAATCAAAGCACACTTGGTTACTAAAATTAATAATGTTAATCAAGACATTACTAACGATTTATTGTTTTCTATAGAGACTGAAAAATCTCTTTACAATAGTATTTTTACACAAATAGAAAATGAATGTATTAAGAATATGAAAAGGAAAGCTCAAAATTGGAAAGAGATATCAAAGCTTACAGTGAGGGACCGCATACCCTAAACCCAAACCCTTTTACCACTATAGGGACGAACCAGTGAGAATTAATCAGGAACATAACAATATTGAATTGGGAGAGGAAGTAGAATTTGTGAATGACATGGGGGATGATGCTCCAGGGGAGATCCCTTTAGAATATGTTCCCCCTTTACGCAGGTCAGACAGATTACGGAATCAGAAACCAGTACATTATCACCCCCACCCAGTTTATCCGTACAGGGGGAAATACAGGAATTAGAGGACCGTAATGACCTTATCAAACAAAGTGGGAACATTTATGAATATCACCAATACAAGATTTTTAATTATAGTTCCCTGGAAGTTACACCAGAATTATTCAAATTGTTTGTGAGAGGTTTCAAGTTTATACCCTTAAAGAAAACTAGTATTCCCAAGGCTATTGTAGATTTAAAGCTTTTTTTGAGGAAACAGAATTTGGGACTTATTTTTGAAGGAACCAACAACAATCACAATACTAACACACAGCTAAGGAGGAAGAGTGTTTTAACCCCCTTCATCCCCAGTTAAGAAACTTAGAAAAGTGATGGAAAATGAAATTAGGAAAACTGTGGGTACACCGTGTGCATTCTAATTTACCTCACAATGAAATTCAATTATTGGAAAACTCAAAGGTAACAAATCCATTCGTATTATGCAGCCTGACAAGGGGGGTGGAGCTGTCTTGATGGACGCCATAATGTATGAATCCAAAATGAAGGAAAGCCTACAAAATGTTAACAACTACACCAGAGCTTCTATCAATGAAATAAATATTTCTACAGCTAAAATCAATGTAATACTGAATGATTTATTACTGGAAGGCTCTATAGATTTGGACACCTACAATTTTCTTAAAACAGAGGGTCCCAGGGTTCCTTCAGTTTTTGGCATCCCCAAGATTCATAAAATGGACCCTCCATTGAGGCTTATTGTTGCTTCAGAGGGGTCTATTACCACCCCTTTGGCTAAATATGTGGATTTCAAACTAAAAGACCTCTCCAACAAGAGCTGCATTGTGTTAAAAGATTCTTGGGATTTCTTGAGACAAGTCAAAACACATCTTTTTTCCAACAATATTATATTTATTACACTGGACATTGTTGACCTATTTGGTTCGATCCCACACGACATTGGTTTATTGTGGTTGGAAGAAAGTATGGTACATGACAAGGGATTTACAAATAATGACTTTAGAACCTGCCTTCTTTTGATGGAGGTTGTTCTCAAAAATAACTTTATGTACTTCCAGGGAGAATTTTTTCGGCAAGAAAAAGGAGTGGCAATGGGAGCCAAATGTTCTCCCACTTATGCCAACATCATTCTCTTGGTGGGAAAAGTTGTACATAAACCAATGTGAATTTGTTAATAGTTGGGCTCTTTACAAACGTTTTTTAGATGACATCGTTATCTTTTGGATTGATACACTGGAAAAGTTCTATGAATTTTTGGAATACATCAAAAGCACAACCAACTTTTTGGACTTTACAGCCAAAGTGGATTTTGATGAATGTACATATTTGGATGTTTCACTCAGCAAAAACAGTGACCATTTTATTTCCAAAATACACAGAAAATCTACATTCTCAAATTCTTATCTTCACTTTTCAAGTGGGCACCCTTTCAGTCAAAAAAGAAATATTCTTAAAGGGCAACTTATAAGGTCAAGTAGGATGACCTCCGAAGATTCGGATTTCCTTAGTGATTGTCAATTTATAATTGACATGTTTTTAAAAAGGGGGTATCCTTCACACTTGATAGATGACGTCTACAAGGTGGTTGTGGAAGGCAGAAAAGGGAGATTTGCCCCCATACTTGGACGGGATGATTTAGATCTTACTTTACACACAAATGACCCCGACCCGGTTAACCATTTTTCAAATGCTTTTATTATGGACTATACTGGGGATGCAGTGGCACTTAAAAACACCCTTAGAAAGGAATGGGACAAATTCAGGGATTTTACAGATCTAGAACCCTTAAAGAATCAGGCAATTCATTTTATATATCGGAAGGACATGAATTTAAAAAACATTTTTGAACTTGGAGGAACTCACATTACAAACACTGAATCACACAAAAAGGGTACTTATAAATGTGGTTCCTGCACCCAATGCCAATACATTTCAAACCAAGTCAGTATTTTCATTCCCAGTAGAAAAAGGACAATTTCTTCTACAAAATTTGCAAACTGCCACACTACAGGGGTGGTGTATATTGCCACATGTCACTCCTGCTTTTCTTTCTATGTGGGAAAAACAGAAAGAAAACTAAAATCCAGAATTTATGAACATACTTACGAAATCAAAAAAAACAATGCAAACAATGCACTGTTCCGTCACACTCAGACATGTCAGGATTCTGTTTTTTACTTCTTTGTATTAGAAGTTGTACCAAGGGAGGTCAGGGGTGGCATGTGGGAGACAAAACTTGCATATAGGGAATTATTTTGGCAGATCACTTTAGACGCCACAAGAGAACCTGGTTTAAATGAAATGCTTTCAATAAAACCAGTATTAAAATTGAGGGCTGCCAAATTGTAATTTTCCCTATGTCCACTAGATGGTAGTAGAAGTACATAAAATCCTAACAAAAGCATACAAAATCCCAGTAGATATAATCAGTCCCTTAGTATTGTATTTAATAAAATACCCTTCTTAACAGTACTATGCCTTAAAAAATTTTTTTAACCATTTTTAATTCATTTATTTCTTAAAACATGAATCTATTGAACCTCCATATAAAACAATTCTTTAATATACATTGATTTTTATAATTATTTGTGAATAAAATTGATTTTATCTACCTTAATTAATTTAAATTAATTATTTAAATTTTTCAATTGATTGATGTATAAAAGGTGTGTGTTTTTTCTGTGTTTTGTATCAGAATTTGTGCTTTTTCTGAGGAAGAAGTTCGAAAACGCAGTTTTGTTGTGTATAAGCGTTAAATAAACCAATCTTTACCATTTTATATTCACTGGATTTATTCAACTATTTCTACATTGCATTTGGAATTGTGCTGTTTGGGTCTCATACCCTTATTTGGTCTGCAGGGTGAACACTTCGTATGGTTATAGGCCATGATATCCTTCATGAGACTTTACATATATACTATATGGGACCTTATATTTGAGCGGAATCTATAGTACAGATGATGTTTTTAAGGTTTCGTCCATAAAATAAGTACTTGATATATTTTTATTTGCTATGGTTCCAGTTTGCAAGTGCAGCCTTTTTTGTGACTAGCAAGAATTGTGAGGGCAAGCTTCTTTGAACTCATCTTTTTTAAAGTGGACAAACCCCTTTACGCTTCCCATATGGAGGCCTTTCCTCTAGCTTCCCAACCCTATATTCTATGTTTACGCTCAGTACACTTTGGGGGAAAGAGAAGCAGAGAAACGTACAAAGGCCAACTTTCACACTTGTCAGCATTAACAGCGGAAATGCTCATAATCATACCAGGAAGCTATTTTTTCATACTTTTTTAATCTACAAGATTTTTATATATGGACATACCTTCAGAATAAAAGCAAAAGCAGATAGCTTAACAGAAGTAGGAACCATGTTCAGAATAAAAAAAAATCCAATAGAAGAAGTAGATCAACGCCACAAAAAAAAAATACAAAACATATAAACTTTTATGTTCAACAAATCCTTTTTTAAAGAACCTAATAAATGCCATTCATATTTTAACTTAACCAGAAAAAAAACATATACAATTCATGGTGTACATTGCATTTCTTTCAAATAGGATTAAAGCTAGAAGCTTCATTCAAAACTGGCATAACAGTAGTATTAAGTATAGTACTCTACAAACACTCTTTCTTTTCTGTCTTGTTGAAATGGCAACTTTAATAAAACCCAAATATCCAGTTTGCAACACTAAGCATTTAAATCCATGTTTTTTCCCATTTCCAAGTTGTGGTTAGCCAATGCACCATTCATATTGTTTCTGTTTATGCCTTAAATGTACTGTGAAAGGCACACCTAATTTCCTATTGGCCTTTCCAACATAAAGACAGGTGCATTTACTATACCTGGCCATTCTCAGTGTCTGTCTGCACAGAAATTAAAATTGTATTGTCTTCCTGTAATGGGATGTACAAAAGGATCAATATCAAAATCTATTTGCAATCAGTACATTCGATACAAAGAAAAAGTACCTTTCCTCTGACTAATGCGAATATTGTTATTCTTTGGTTATGGATAGTAATTTGCTGTATTAAATTGTTTTTGTTTTTATGTATACAATTTATACCCATACCTATAATTCTTTTCATGTCTAATGGAGTCAAGAGGATGTCTTTAAAAATCTCACAATCCTTTTTGTTATTATCAGTTAATAGTTAATGGGAATGTTAGATGAGTGTCTTTAGCAACAATCATCATACCACTCTTACCATATAAATATAGGCTCAGTATGACATCTCTTTGAAACAAGATGTGATTTTAATAATATGCCCCTCTTTGAAAGGATAATCACATTGTATAAAGTCATTCACCATCTTATCTAGCTCTTTTATAAATACAGCTGGTTATACAGTTAGGTGGGAGGTCATATACCTCTGGTCCTCTAATACCTTTCTAGGCATGTTTGGGGTGCATAACCTTACACTGCAGATATGCTTTTCCCATTTCTCCCTTGCTTCTTGCATCTTGGAGAGGCACTCGTTTTCTTGCAGTCCAGAATAAGATAATGCTTGCATGATGTAATTAAGTAACTAATTTATTTTTATGGTAGTTACAAAAAAAACATACCTAGTTGCTTAAACAACAGAAACAACATAAACTTAATACAATATCTGTTAAACTGTGCTAGTTGTAATGCAAGTAGCCTTATTCTGTCTCGGCTACTGACTTCTTAACTTCACCACCCCATCCTCCACTGCCCTGACTCTCATTAACCCACAACACTTCCATCATGATGTAAACCTGAAATAACCATGTAAAATTGTAAAATATGCATTTCTCTTGTAATCATTGCTAAATCTATTAATTGCTACTAGTCAGTGTTTGTTATATATTCTTACTTCCTGTTCTTTTGATATGTAGAACTTAACTGCCTCTCAATTTCTCTCTTTTCTGCCTTGTCAATTACTTCGCGTGGGCAGTACCTGCAAATGGTCAGTTGTGATCAGTTTATTACCCCAGTAAAGAAATGCAAAATAAAATAAATGCATAAATAAAACAAAGACCTATCAATGCCAGTTTTTCCAGCATCATCTAAGTTTTCAGCTATTACCATTCAAAAAACTAGTTATACCACTAGTGAATATATATATATATATATATATATATATATATATATATATATATATATATATATATATATATATATATATATATATATATATATATATATATATATATATATATATATATATATATATGGGTCTACTTTTACTTACCGAATTTCCAGTTCAACAAATAGGAAATGAAACAATGGTCTACCGAACAGCTTTCCTTGGGAACCAAACCATTTGGCCACCAGGGAAAATAAATCAACAGAAAGAAATTAAACCCACCCCTGTTAGGGGCTTCACCATCCACACCCCCCTAACTAAATATACCAACTCCTATAGCTCAATACACTGGGGAAAAGAGCAAAGTTCACCCTGGTGGCCAAGTGGTTTATTTCCAAGGGAAACCTGTTTGGTAGTCCATTGTTTCAGTTTACTGGAGTTTCATTGAACTGGAGTTGGTGATTTCCGATTTGGTGAAGTGGAAATTTGGTAAGTAAAAGTAGTCCCATATGTCCTACATATATATATATATATATATATATATATATATATATATATATATATATGGAAATATTGACTATTTCCTTAATGGTGAATAACTCCAGTGTTTTGCACTCTATGATGACATCGACAAAGTAATTTAGTACTTCGTTGAGACTGTTAAAATGCAATTTTGATAATGAGCAACTCACTCACTTAAGGAAATATGAATGATCATATATAAACATGCAGAAATAACTGACACATATCTGTGTACTGACTGTTCTAAATTAATAAAGTAGAAAAGTAAAACGTACATTAGGGATACAGGCTCAGTACATGAAAGATCATTTTGAAAAATAAATGTTTTATGTAAATTAAAATTGCAGATGGTTAACTGATCAAATGGATGATTTGCTAATTGATTCAAAACAAAAATTCTTTGACTATTAGAACATTTGGTTAAATATGAATTTCAGTTAAATGAGTAATCAGTTACATGCATAATTGATTCATTGATGAATTGGATAATTGAATAACTGGTTAATCAATTCATTTGGTATTATATTTTTATTCTAGAAAGCCTTCAAATGGGTCTGTCGAACTGGCAAAATAGAGGGAGACTTTTGGAGTAAAGCATAACATGACTGTATTGTGGTTAAGAGCATGATGATATTAATGCAGTGAGGTCCAATGGGATTAGGTATGCTTGAGAGCCTGCTGACATGTTATGGTTATGCCAATGACACTGCAGGATAATAAATCTTTATAGACACAGAAATGGCATGAAGTATGCAACTGATTCTAGTGCACCATGACTGATCACAGGACTCGGGGACAGTGGAATGCATGTTGCATGCATGAAGCTTTGTGTACTAACATGCATGTTGAAGCATCCCGTACCACTGGCACATCTGGGAGCCCATATAAGGGCACCATGGCAAAGTAACAATTGACTTTATTATATAATGGGAAAGAAATAGGTTGATAGGACAGTTAGAAATGGGAAAGAGTAAACAGAGGAACTTACAGAAGGACAATGGGAAGGAAGAGTAGTGTTGGGGGAAGAAGGGTGTACTTTTTTATTCAGAATAAGTGCCCGTTTTCTGTGTTTTTTTTTTTTTTTTTTTGAAGAAGGATAGAGGGGGAAGGTAGCAAGCTGAAGGCATGTGTAAGAAGTATGTATAGAAGGAAAATGAGGCAAAAAATTGAGTCATGTTGGCTCACCAAAGGCAGTTTTGGTGAAAATACAAATTTCTAAAAATGCTTACTGAAACTACCTTCAGCAAACATCTGGGGAAAGTTTTTTTTTAAGATGCAAGCCTCCTGAACACCCGTGTGGGGGGGGGGGCTCCCATTACCTATATGTAACAACTCTGAAGTTGCAGAACCGTGCTGAAAGAAGCAAACTTCACTATTGATGAATGTAGCTTCTGCAAATATATTTTGACCATTTCAGATTTGCTGAAACTACCCTTGATGACCTGAAGTGCTCACAAAATAAAGCATATAACATAAAAAAAGACTCATAGGAGAGGCCATGACATGTATGAGAAGGACAACTGTGGAGTGACAAAGATTAATAGCATCTGAACTGGTGAAGGGTTTGAATGGATGGCAAACAGGGAATGAAGAGTGACATAAAAAGATAGGAAACAAAACAATGGTGAATAGAGAGGTGAGGAATACCTGCCAAGATACAATGCAAGCCCACCTAGAAGACAGTTGCATCTATGTCTGACATCATGGGTAGGCTCCACCTTTGATGTCCAGGGCTGTCCAACTGCATGACAAGTTGCTCGAGGTGGTACTCTAGAGTGAAAATTTGGGTGTTGATCCACTAAGTCACCTCGCTCTGCAACATATGCTGTACCTTGCATTGATTGACCTAGGATGCCCCTCTGAACTCCCTTCTGATGAAGAGCCAATGCTCCCAACCAGAGATTTATCAGTGGAGGTTACCAATGAGAAATATGAGTCACCTGACACAGGGTAGCCTTTGTTCCTCTGCAGAGAAGCAGCACTTAGAGCCTGGAGCAGAGTGTACTGGTCACCACTCAATGTTTTCCTGCACTAATGGCTGATTCTGAGCAAAAAAAATAAAGGGAGCAAACAAAACAACAAAGCAAAATAATATTATTGAATGGAAACAAATGATACAATCAAATGATACAATCAATAATTGCAAATGTAGCTGTTTGGTGATATATTGTACAATTTATTAAAATATTACCTTAAATGAAAAAAAAACAGTAAATCAGCATAATAAAGAGCAATAGAAAACTGAAAAAATGACACACAAACAATTGTTATCTGTTGTATAGTTTATCGAGAAAAACAAAAATAATAAAGTAAAATAATGAAAAAACACAAATAAAACTGGTCAGGCATATTTTCTAATGTTTATTAAACTATGCCAGCACAGCCAGCAGTATATTACTCTTCTGGTATGCAGCATTATTGTGCTCAATCTCCTGTGGTACTGTAAAACCTAAAACAAACAGTAAAGAGCACATCAGAATACTAACATCAAAAGGCATTTTCAGCCATAGCTATTAGGGCTATGTGAAAAAACAGTG
Organism: Protopterus annectens; assembly: GCF_019279795.1. Classification (NCBI taxonomy): domain Eukaryota; kingdom Metazoa; phylum Chordata; order Ceratodontiformes; family Protopteridae; genus Protopterus; species Protopterus annectens. The sequence goes on along the minus strand of NC_056736.1, from coordinate 780,596,867 downwards.
TAAGAACAAATTTCTTGCAATGAAAATGTGTCAATACCTCTGTAATGTATTCTTACCACTGGAAAATGAGTTTTGGGTGGTGCCATTTCAGGTCACTGTACGTATGCTGGTACTGTTTGTTGCCATGGGTGATGGCACTGACATCATACCTTTCCTCCTCTAAAAATGAGAAATCTGGACAAAGTCTAAAACAATGGGGGGATAAAGTGCCAAAAAACAGGGAAAAATTAACTATTGCTCTTATCATCTTAGAAATTTGATAGAACAATAGGTTTTGTATTAGCCAAATAACAAAGGTTCCACAAAGCTGTGTGAAAGTAGTCACAGAAACTGTCTTAAGATTTAGCGCTTTTGTTCTTTTAGCTTTGTGAAACCTTTGTTGTTTTGCTGTTCAACTTTGTCCTATGCCTCTGTGGTTGTTTTGTTAGGTTTTGTATTAGCATGCATTTTCTGAAGAATATGAAGTGTGAAACTAAAATGCCTGTCATTATTTAGTGACTTCAGTCCTCATTTGTCAGAAAACCACACATTTTATGAGGAGCAAACCAAAAATATGAGGCAAAAATCTGGGCTTTCTGTGAAAATCTGGACAGCTGAGTGGTATGGGTCACATCATTCCTCATCCTGGTAGGCTTGATCCAAGCATCTGTTTATAAGGTAGGGCCTCTTAGTCTCCCCACAATCACTCCCTATTAATCCTGTGCATCAGGAGTAAAAAAAAAAAAACCTTGCCAGGGTATGAGCCTGCTGGGGTCATGTCCACTCACTAGGTGAATTCCAGGAGAATCTTGTAGTATCCAAAGAGTGCACCCACACATTCCACACACCATCTGTTGTGCACTGACTGGGACAGGTGAGCAAAGTGCCATTCAGTTGTAACACGATCATGGTCATTATGATGCAAATGACATTAGCATGGCCAGCCTTCATAGTCATGCACACCTTACATGATATCAAAGCAGGTGAATGTACACAATTGACAGTGGGTAGAGAGATGCCCATGGTTATTAGCATAATGCCAAATGACATCAGCATGGTCAGTCTTCACAAGTGCACATAGCCTACATAACCTCAGTCTCCATGTAAAAGCAAAAACGGGTGCTGTAGCACAGAAGAGGTTTCATAGTGCAACATATTATTAGCACAGTTCTTAGACAAGTATGCTAAAATACCTTATTAGTATAATAACTATACTCCAAGTTCCAATTCAACATAATAAAACCTGAGGCCACCATTTTTTGGAAACCGTGTTACAGCAATGCATGCAGAGAATCTGAAGAAAGTGGATATCTAAGTGCACTGCTAAATACAGAAACTGATAGTAGACAGGACAACTTCAAATAGACCTTGAGACTGCAGTCACTAAGGGACCCTTATAACTGGTAGTGGTTTGAATGTGGAAGCTGTGCTCATGATGACTGAGTTTTTGTAAGGGATTCCTCAGATGAGTAGTAGCATATGGCATTCCTGTAGGATATTGGATTACACTAGTGACTGGGTTACTCAGACATACACATTTGTATTTATGTCATCCAGAGACATTAGGTCTGCAACAGTGAGAATCTAAACAACAACATAAGTATGTGGTTTGTATATGACAGGCATATAACAGTCTGTATGCCACATGATGGTAGGAGTAAAATATTTCTACCATTAACACAAATATGTTATCTGTATGCATTCCCAGGTTCCACTGGGAGAAGATCAGGCATAGCCCTGCGGAATATGTGGAACATGACTGATGTTAATGGTTCACCTATGGCTGGCAATAATAGTGCCACACACTCGATACATTTAGGTTATACAGTGATATGGTCAAAAATGCTGGCAGTAAAGGGCACACTTACATCAAGATGAATGTGAACAGGCAGGATGAACCTCTGACATCACCTGTATTCAGCGCACATAATCCTGTTCTTGCCAGCCAGTGAAGATAATCCTGTCCATGCCAGCTGCACCCCTTTTACACAGGAATCAACACCACAGATGGCCTGGGAAGGCTGTACTGTCTCTGGGTACATGAGAACAGCATAGAGGAGAGGTGTGTAGGTGACCATTCCAACTGTGACTTGCTGTGCAAAGGATTAAGGCTCTGAGCTGTTAATGATCCGCTTCTTGAAGTGTAGGGTCATACCTCTCAACCGTCATACCTCTCAACCTACAGACATTGAAAAGTAGGTATAATAGCCAAACTCTGTACATCAGTTAGCATAATATTTGCATACTAAATAGAGCATAAATCTTCCTGCTTCCAATAGGAATGTGGGATAGTACTCAGAAACACATTTAAAAAACAAAGAGAGTGACAAAAATTATGGAAAAATATATTCACATTATCAAAAAGACATTGTAAAATGTCAGAGACAGTGTAAAATATGTAGACTTTAATTAAATGTATTTCCCCTGGGTTTGGGGGATTCAGAAAATTATGTGAAGGGGTGAATCAGAACTGAAAATAGGGACATACCCTCAAAAATAGGCACATAATGTGAAGCGCTAAATCAAGCCTGAAAATAGGTACATTCCTCCAAATAGGTACATTTGAGATGTCTGCCTAGTGTGCAGGGTTTGACTCATGTCATCTCAATTTGCCTCCCGTATGACTCTGAACAAATCATTTGACCAGACAGTGCTTGCAGGTTGCTCCTGGAAAAGGACACTTATGTCAGCGGGCTTTCTGGGTTAACAAATGTATAAAATAAAAAGAAAAAATGGCTGAAAGACATTCTCAGGGGTGTCACATTTGGGATCAGTCATTAGCTATGTTCCAGGCACAGATGGCCAGTACTCACACTATGTTAGAGAGGATGAGTGTGCTGTGTTATCTGCATAAGGACCTGCATGGACTGCATGCATAATAGCATGGTGTATACTGATGGGGATTTACATTCCTTTGAGAACATTTATTTATTTTAATTGCTATATGGTGACCTGGTGGATGGGCTAGGACTAGACATTACCTTCAGTAGTAAAAATACTCATGTAGCTTTAACTATAGTCCTTAAAATGTGAACATTCAGATTGTTGCAGGTAATGTTCTTTAGTTTTGTCTTAAAGTAGTTCATTGCTAGGGGATAACTGCACATTGGACAATCACATGCTATTGCAGACACTGTTTCACAGATCACACTGTCCACCACTGCATATTGCCTTAGGCATGTCAGTGGTGCAAAATGAAGCACACCCAATGTTGGTGCAGAAGGCTGTGGGTTCTACTCCTATATCAGGTAGATCAGTTACTAACACTACAATACAGCATCATAGGAGTGTTGTACTCCTGAGTGTGCTGTCTTTCAGATAAGATATTAACCTGAGGTCCCAACTGGTTGGAGCTCAGGTGGATGTAAAATATCCCAATGCATGTTTTGAAAAGAGTGGGAATCATAATGATTAGTGTTTTTATTTCAGGGACTCAAGGTACAGGGTTTGATTCTCACCTTTGAGGGAAATTGTCTAGGCTTAAAAAGGCCCACAAGGGCAGCTAGCCTAGTACTTACCTATGAGCCTATGCTCACTGTCAAGGACAGGGCCAACTCTATTCTGACTCCACACTGGACACACACCACCAGACCAGCCAGTTAGGGTCCACACAGATGAATGCTATCACACTCTCCTATGGCCCTCTCATGAGTAACCCCTATTCTGGTGCATGGAAACCAACATTCTGCAGGAATGCCACAGCAGGGGCCATGGTGGGGTTCCCATATATACTCTCAATGTGTTATACCATCCTTATGCCATCCATTGGACAAGATGTCTCCAGTTCTTCCACTGCAGGATCACATGGCACAGCCATACAGCATTCTATCCATTGAAGGTTCTCTCCTTCTCTAGTGGATTTAATCAATGTCATCCCATCTTTCAAGCTATGTCCATGACTATTACATCCTCTGCCCAGGAACCTTACACATATGCTAGCATTGCTGTTTGTGGCCACTGTTTCCCACCCCACAAATGGAAATGATGACTATGGTCTGTCCACTCTTCTGGTCTGTGTGGGTAGAGTAATGGCTAAGGCATAGTATGGCCAGAAAATGCACTGTAATGCACCACCTGGGCACATTATTGCATACATTGTTTTATTTTGTAATAATCTTGTCATGGCAGTTGTGGCCCAGATAACACCTCTTTTCCAGTGTTATTACATATTGCATCCTTCTCTCTCTTGCCCAGGGTCCTGTTTTAGCTGGTTTAATTGATGACTCATCAGTTTGTTCCTCCTCCTCCACTGCTGCCACAGGTTTATTGGATAATGCTGTAGTGTCCTCATGATATAAGATATTTCATATCAACATATTATGAAGCATGGTGTAGACCACAAATGCCTTTCTACAGGTCTCCAGAGCAGACTGCAGAACACAACCAGATGTATCCAAGCAACAGAAGCAGGCCTTCAGTAGGCTTAACAGGTTTGTTGATGCTATGTGATTTTTGTCTATGTAGTGTTATGCACAATTTCTACCAGTCTGGAAACTCTGGATGGAGGTTATCAGCCATGGTTCCAAGGTGTATCACCTGCAACACGCAACACTGGAAAGTATTTTGAGTGGTCTGCTACCCACATTCATGGGGCCTGACTTTCGGGGAATCTATGGGTGGCAATGTGTGCACCTACCAGCTATAAGCCCTGTGGAAAGTCACCCAAGTGAAATGCTGGTTTAGATTTATGTAAGCCAGATGTAGTAATTTTGAAATAGCTTAGATGGTGTACAGTCACATTGTATATGACACTCTGCACATTGCAAACATTCTGGTAGTTGATGGAGTGAAAGTCTTTCTGGTAGATATACTGGATACCTTATGGAAAAGGTAGGGTCTTGATGGGCATTTATGTGCAATCAATTGACCACAGGGCCTCAGAGAAATAATAGAATACCTGGATAAGTGGTGGTTCTCACTTTGGCTCTCTTGGCCACCAAGAATACAACTCTACCCACAGAAGTATCATGTCAAGGAACTGATATAGGATTCTTCAGGTTGATGTCTACAGATTCCTAACATGCTCCCTGTAGTTACAGAAAGGTGTCTGTAGGAACAATGACTAATGCTGTACAAATCTTTGTGTTTATTGAGATAGGAAGTCCACACATCTCTATTGATTCCATGTGTAGATAGAGCATCTACTAGTTTCCATATGTTGTCTCTGTCCACATGGTAGCAGTTAATAATGGCTCTTGTTTTGAAAGTGATGGTATTTCAGTCACTGGCAGATTCTTCTGCAGCATGGAGTGTGGTGGCACCAAACTTCATGGACAGTGGCTCTGAAGGTGGCCAGTAATACATGCTGATCTTTTAGAGGAGATGATACTCCTAATATCTTGGTGAGAGCAATACACCTGTAAACCAACAAATTATTGCATTCAGATAAGCTGATTACCACACACTTGTGTTAACTCTATTGGCATACATGATGGCTTTCTTTAGCATAATGAACTTATTTACATTTCATTGTGTGGTCATTTGCATGGAGTGTATACTGCACTATTTCTGTACTAGCATGGTTGAACTACCCTTGTCTCTGAAGCTACATTTACCAGCCTGGATATTTAACCTGTATAAAGAATTCAAACTACAACTGCTTCTGAGTATTATTTTGTGTAGATAATTTTTTACCCAGCTACAACAGCTTCAGAAGATTTTTTCGCATAGCAACTTTTTAACCAGCTATCACAACTCACAATGACAAACACAGGATACCTATAAAGAGAGAGGCTAAAACAGTCATTAGAACACCAAGGACATTTCTTAAGGTTGGGTAGGTTTTGTGTTATTTTTTTACTCAAAATATAACACAATCTTTAAGTTTGGCATTTGACTTAGACCTAAATTAATTAGTAGATAATCCTACCAACTTGGATCACCAACCTGAGGGACAGAGACTTTGTATTTTAACACTCTAATAACTTAGAGATTGCAAAGACTTGGAAAAGATGGAAAAGTGAAGAAGATGCAACACTCATCTTCTTGTTGTCTGAGTGAAGACAGACAGAATATTAACGTTCTTATAGACTGAAAATTCTAAGCATCATTCACCTCTCTGGTGACAAACATCAGTGCTCCCACATGGGCTTCAGTCAGACCTACAGTAGTGCATTATCTCTGCCTGCCTTTTCTGGTAATGAATATATCACATCACAGGTGTTTGTAGCTAGTACCGTTACTCAGGTTTTTATATCACTAGAATTACTTGCACTGCATGCAGCTAATCTTCTAGACTGCAGCATGTCTTCAGCCTTTCACTTACCACCTCTGCCATCAATGTTGACAGTTCCTGTACATCTCAGAACATGGACTTTGCTTGTATCTCCATTGTGGTCAGTACATGATTTGTCATATCAATGTTTACCATCTATTCATAATTTGTGTAGCATTAGCTTCTCCTACAAATACTGTTTTGGCACTAAACCTTTTATATTTCACAATTACTCTTTAAAATGTACCCTATTTATGTCAAACCTTTGAAGATCTATTTAGGGGACTTCATATATCTGACTTTATTATTCCATTCCTCCCTTTTGTCCTTTGCTATGCAGCTGCAATATTTACTTTCAAACCTTTCCTCCTCCATTAGCAATTTTACTCTGAATTCTACAATTTCTCTGTTCTAGAGTCCCGGAGGACTCCCAATGATATGGCCAAATTCCCCATAGTTATCATAAGTACCACCCAATGACATTCATGAAAATGAGCTATAGTCTCAAAGGGATCTACCTACCTGACAAAATGGAATGTACTTATATATAGCTCAGCAAAATGTGAAAAAGGACAACCGATATTTCAATAAACTAGTTTTACAGACACAAAATAATCAACACAAAAATCATACTTAGTCTGATGAGAAATAAACCAGTGTTCTTTGATGTCTCATGTTTTCTGGTAAGATGAAACCTGTGTGTGTGTGTGTGTGTGTGTGTGTGTGTGTGTGTGTGTGTGTGTGTGTGTGTGTGTGTGTGTGTGTGTGTGTGTGTGTGTGCACATGTGGGTGTGTTAGCTAATAAAGTGCTCTTTAGCAATTTGCATTGACTTTTCTGATAGTTTGAAATTAATTACAAGATGTGAATTCAGTCTGTTTCTTTATTCTGCAAAACAAGCATAAACCTTCAGTGAATTAAATTAACTTTTTGACCAGTTACTTAGGAATGATGCTTAGTATTTGTGTAGATTTCTTAAACAGAATCTAACATCATTCCAGACACCTATATTGAACTCATTAGCCCACAATACATTTCTTTGTTTTCCTGTTTGACACCAGTTTCAAATTATGCTGCCTTGACATTATGTTACCTCTTTTCTCATTGGCTTCACTTGCTACTTTGTGTCAGGCAACACATAAAAGGTCAGGGAGTGGGAGAAGAAAATGTCATTATTAATGTTTAAGTTGCAATATACAGGAGATTTAAAACCTTGTTTTTCACTCATTATACATATTATCATAACAGAACAAGATAAAGCAATTTGAGTGGTATCATGTGAAGCGTCTCTCTGAGAGACAGAAAACGTATTGACAATGTCCATTAAATGTGCATTAGACCCATATTGGCAGCAGCTTGTTAGTCATTATGAAAATATATTGTTTTTCCACTATTTATGCCAGTACCATGTGACTAACATGTTGTTGCAAGGTTAACTTGTAAATAACTTGTAGAGACTAACATATATTGAGTGCTGTTTTTACTTTATTTAGATAGGCATAAGTTTCATCTTTCTACAAATATCTCAGAATAATTATCATCAGGTGAAATTCTTGTAATGATATGAAAGCTCATTTCTATTTGACCAAAGGTGCTTATTTGACTGGGCTTCATACAACACACTTCAGTGAAGCACAGAACTAGCACTATACAGATACATACATGAACATATGACACAACACACACAAATGAGTAAGTAGAGGTATATAGTATGAGTATGCAGCTAACTATACTTCAGACGACTGGGTAAATAGATGGCCCAGAGCTGAGAATCTGCAAAGAAGGGAAAGGTAGTATTCCTATACTGTATTATGAGAAACTCACAAGAACAAGAATGAGAAACACAGCAGGTAGCACAAGTCGTTACCCTTGAAGGCAAGCCTCAGCTGCTATGTGCTCTCCAGGAACAACATAGTGGAACTATGAATGAGCTGTGAATAGGTGCCCACATGGACACCTTATTGGGTTGTTAAAAGCAGTGGAAAGGGGGGCACAGGAAAGCATGAAAAGGGGAATAATAAGCAGACAAACATACAGTAGAAACACTGTAGGATAATACTGGCTGGGGCAAGGTAGGGTATACATTTGTTTGTGGTTAAAGGCCCACGTTATATGTATAAAAAGAGAAAAGGGCAGAGGGAAGGAGTCAAAAGGAAAAAGAGGGGAGAAATGGACAAGGAAGGAAGCAGAGGCATGCTAACACATATAGAAGACCACAGATGAAAAGGGGAGGATGTGGGCACAATGGGGTGGGACACAGAAGGCACATAAATAGCAAACAAAAGATAGACAAATAGCTGTAGTGAGAACAGGATGGGGGCACAGTGAGCCTGCTAACATCTAACCAGCCTTGGGTTGGAGATGAACAGGTGCATAACTGAAATAGGCCACACCCACCCATGTAGCCTGCTGACATTAGGCAGGAAATCTTGTGAGTCTGATACCTGATGCAGGAAGTATTGCTGCATGGTAACTAACCAGTTTTCACCCTAGCAGCCACTGCCTCCATTATATGCTCCAGCTCTAGCTGGACCAGAGCCAACACTTGGGTGAGATACCTGCCTGATATGGGCCAAAACTTAATACAGGTATGACACTTCTACCCTGTTCATCAGCCTCAGCCACTACCTTGGAGAGAGCAGCAGCAAACAGAGCCTGATGAGTCCGCAGCTCTAGCTGACCATGATGGCCAGCAGAAGAGACATAGAGTGTCAGCTACAACATTAATGATTAGGACCCAGAGGTGTTACAGAAGGTATAATCCATAGGAAGACATAGGATGCATCTAACGTCACTATGTCTGTAATCTCTGCTGCCTCTCCCTGCAGCTAACCACCATTCTCTTCATATTCCAATTGTGATGGAACACAACACAGATACTGCTGAGACTGAGATGCAGATAATAGTGCAAAACTGCAGTACCACATGCATACATACATACATACACAAGCAGCCAAAGCAAGCAGAAGCCTGAAATGTTTCCTAGAGTCCAACACAAAACTATAATAGCATTACATGTGCAAAGAAGGAACAACAAGTAAGGTGTCCATGTCTAGGTGAGCAATCTACATTACCAGAGTTATGTACAAAGGAGAATAGACAGCTGTGCATTGCTGTTAGTTGCACTGAAGCAGACACAGGTACAATAATATAGTTATGTGCAATGGCTGCACTGAAGCAGACACAGGTACACTACTATAGTTATGTGCAATGGTTGCATTGAAGCAGACACAGGTACACTAATATAGTTATGTGCAATGGTTGCACTGAAGCAGACACAGGTACAATAATATAGTTATGTGCTATGGTTGCACTGAGGCAGACACAAGTACACTAATATAGTTATGTGCTATGGTTGCACTGAAGCAGACACAGGTACACTAATATAGTAATGTGCAATGGTTGTGCTGAAACATTTAATATATGGGAGCTGGTCCACTTACTTAACACCCATTTAACTTAATTAACAAAGCAATTAAAATATTTTTTGTTCTTGTCTTTTTCAACAAATATATCCATTTGAACAATTTCCTGTGCACAAATAAAATTCACAACAGATGACTATAAAAGACTTTTTCTTAAACAGTTGCCTGTGACGCCTTGTAATTCTCCAGTTTTAGTTTAACATCTTGTGAAGTTACTTCAAGTCACAGCTAATTAAAAGATAAAGAACTCATTTAAGAGTTAG